>NC_052147.1:46164212-46377857 GCF_902713615.1 Scyliorhinus canicula | reverse complement strand
TGAAAGTTGGACTAGTCTCACCATAGTCATTATGGAGCATTGACAAATATGCTGAAAATCTACACACTTCCATCAGCTCCAGTTACCCTTTAACAGAGTAACTCCTCCTGTGTAACTACCCCCCACCACCTCCAAGGAACATACTCCATCCACAGCGCGTTACTCTCTCACCCCCCCCCCCCCCCCCCCCCCCCCCCCCCAAAACTAGGAACATACTCCATTCACAGCACTTTACTACCCCCCCCCCCCCCCCCCCAACCCCACCTCCACCACCTAGGAACATACTCCATCCACAGCACGTTACTCACCCCACCCCCACCACCCTAGGAACATACTCCATCCACAGCACGTTACTCACCCCACCCACCTCCACCACCTAGGAACATACTCCATCCACAGCACGTTCCTCAGCCCCCGCCCCCCCAAACTAGGAACATACTCCATCCACATCACGTTACTCACCTCCCCACCTCCACCATCTAGGAACATACTCCATCCACAGCACGTTACTCACTCACCCCCCACCCACCCACCCCAAACTAGGAACATCTCACCCTCAGCACGTTACTCATCCCCCCCCCCCCCCCAACTAGGAACATACTCCATCCACAGCACGTTACTCACCACCCCCCCAAACTAGGAATATACTCCATCCACAGCACGTTACTCACCTCCCCCCCGCCCCCCCAAACTAGGAACATACTCCATCCACAGCACGTTACTTACCCCACTCCCCCCGCCCCCCAAACTAGGAACATACTCCATCCACAGCACGTTTACTCACCTCCCCACCTCCACCATCTAGGAACATACTCCATCCACAGCACGTTACTCACTCACCCCCCACCCACCCACCCCAAACTAGGAACATACTCCATCCACAGCACGTTACTCAGCCCCCCCCCCCCCCAACTAGGAACATACTCCATCCACAGCACGTTACCCACCACCCCCCCCAACTAGGAATATACTCCATCCACAGCACGTTACTCACCTCCCCCCCCCCCCCCCCCCCCAAACTAGGAACATACTCCATCCACAGCACGTTACTTACCCCACTCCCCCCGCCCCCCCAAACTAGGAACATACTCCATCCACAGCACGTTACTCACCTCCCCCCCCCCCCCCCGCCCGCCCCCCAAACTAGGAACATACTCCATCCACAGCACGTTAATCACCCCACCCCCCCAGCTAGGAACATACCCCATCCACAGCACGTTACCCACCACCCCCCCAACTAGGAATATACTCCATCCACAGCACGTTACTCACCTCCCCCCCCCCCCCCCAAACTAGGAACATACTCCATCCACATCACGTTACTCACCTCCCCACCTCCACCATCTAGGAACATACTCCATCCACAGCACTTCACTACCCCCCCCCCCCCCCCCCCCCACCCACCACCACCTAGGAACATACTCCATCCACAGCACGTTACTCACCACCCCCAACTAGGAACATACCCCATCCACAGCACGTTAATCACTCACCCCCCACCCACCCACCCCAAACTAGGAACATACTCCATCCACAGCACGTTACTCATCTCTCCCCCCCCCCCCAAACTAGGAACATACTCCATCCACAGCACGTTACCCACCACCCCCCCAACTAGGAATATACTCCATCCACAGCACGTTACTCACCTCCCCCCCCCCCCCAAACTAGGAACATACTCCATCCACAGCACGTTACTCACCTCCCCCCCCCCCCCCCCCGCCCCCCAAACTAGGAACATACTCCATCCACAGCACGTTAATCACCCCACCCCCCCCAACTAGGAACATACCCCATCCACAGTACTTGCCCCCCCCCCCCTCCTCTTTAACTACTGCTGCAAGTGATGAAAGTTGGACTAGTCTCACCATAGTCATTATGGAGCATTGACAAATATGCTGAAAATCTACACACTTCCATCAGCTCCAGTTACCCTTTAACAGAGTAACTCCTCCTGTGTAACAGGTGTGTCCTGATCTGGAAAAGACATTCATTCAGTCTGTACAGTTTTTTAAAAGTAAAATCCAACCGATTGGGGGGGGGGGGGGGGGGGGGTGCTATTGATGAAATGTGCGGGCAGAGCCTGGTCGTGTGCATTTCCAACCGAATTCCTGGGCACAGCACGCCCAGCTTTCAGCTAACGTGTGGATTATTTTTTTTGCTGGTTTGAATTCCATGCAAGGAGCGGCTGAGTGAGCCGGCCGGGCGATGCCGAGACTGTAGGACCCAGCAGTGCCCCAGCGCGAAGGCCGGGCTGGGTTTGGGGGGGTGGGGGGGGGATGCTCCACCTCTTTGCAGCCGGCAGCTCCGGGGTGGCTCCCGGCAATGTTTAAACCCCCCACCCCCCCCCCCCCCGATTCTTCAGCAGGAGCCGGTACTAACCCCAAATGCTGCTCTTCATCCGAACGCGGGTGGCCCCCTGCTTTTTGTTGTTGCTGCCTTTCCCCTCCGGTTCGTGCAGCCTGGGAACTCGCTGCCTCTCTCTGTGCCGGTCTCGCTGTCCTTCAGTCCCGGACCCAAACGTGTCAATTTCGCGGGGCAGCCAACCGGAAAACGGCGCCTTCTGGTAAAGATGAAGTCGAAAAGCACCTCTGATTCATTGCTGCCATTTTGGACGCCTTGCACTGAAAAAGAGCGATTGCACAATGTTAAAATTCCCCATGTTGGTGCGAGCGCCGATCCATTCACTGCAATGACTGACTGCTCTGGCTGGAAAGCCCCTCGTGTCGATATCACTTCCTCTGTCTCTGGAAATCCCCTTCTCTATAAACAATATAACAGCGGTGCAGCACTCACTCACTCACACACACACACACACAGCAGCACTTTGACCGACTGCCGATTAATGTGCCTTAAAGTGACACAAATGCTTCACAACGTGCCTCTTACGGTGATCCATTTTACCGCTTTGTAATTTATAATCAACATTTGCTGAGACGCATGTCAAAGCCAAAGGTCCCTCAAATGTGGCGAGTGAAGCATTATATCTTTTTTTGCGCCGGGCTAGCTGAAGGTTGCTTTAGTTAAATGGAGAAACCGTGGGCTATTAGAAAGAAGGTAAGGGTGCCGGTGCTGACACCAGTGACGTTCGCAGCCACATTGACACTTGGGCGCCCAGCTCATTTCACTGGAATTAAAGAGCTTCTCGCTCCCTGATGTCATCGGCTCACCGAGTTGGTCTGATTCCCCCCCTCATTGGACGGTATTTATCGACATCAACTCCTCGAAATAACCCCCCCTCCCAAATTAGAATGCTGCTGCCCACCTATTTTGGGTTAAATATCAAAGGGAACCAGTCCCCCTTGACTTTCCATTGGAGCTGGGTAAATTGTGACATTCTCGCCTTTTCTCAGCGTGGGAACCACCTGCAGAGCGGTTGTGCAGTGCAGGGAGTGTGTGCTGCTGCCATCAACAGCATAGCTTTCATTCTTATTAGGATTGACACCATTGCTTTACTCATCCACCAAATCAAACTGACATTTAGTCCTCACCACCCTCCCCTTCCCAGCGCCACCATAGCGCTGTGGTTAGCACAGTTGCTTCACAGCTCCAGGGTCCCAGGTTCGATTCCCAGCTTGGGTCACTGTCTGTGCGGAGTCTGCATGTTCTGCGCGGGTTTCCTCCGGTTTCCTCCCACAGTCCAAAGATGTGCGGGTTAGGTGGATTGGCCATGATAAATTGCCCCGTAGTGTCCAAAAAAAAGGTTAAATGGGGTTACCAGGTTATGGGGATAGGATGGAGGTGTGGGCTTGGGTAGGGTGCTCTTTCCAAGGGCCGGTGCAGACTCGATGGGCTGAATGGCCTCCTTCTGCACTGTAAATTCTATGATTTCCTTGTTTCCCTTCATGCCCCCTCTGAGTTCACCTTGCCTGTGAGACCCACCTCCGCTCCCAGCAGGATCTTCAACGTTCCATCTAAACAGTTCCTTGTCTCTCTTTCCACAGCGCAGTCATTGCCCCATCCTGGTAATCTGACTTTCACCCCTTCAGCTGTGTAAATTCAGCCTGTGAATGACATACCCCCAAGTTTACTTCCCCATTTCCTGCAACACCATCCAAACCAAAGTCACAGATGACATCCTCTAGGGCTGTCAGCGGGTTGCATTGTCCCCACCTTCTCTGCTGCCAATGATATGATTGACCGCCCTGCCCTCCTCTCAATGCCCCTTGTTGCCACGTGAAAGATGTGAAATGCTTTACTCAGGTTAGGTTACTGACTGCAGAATGTTGAGTGAGGTAAAGTTTACAGGATGCAGCGGCTATCTGGGGAAGCATTGGAATAATCCATTCTGGGCGAGGGTTTGAACAACACATACATTGAATAGGGATGGAGGAGGGCCTGGCGTCCAGCCACCAAAAGTCTCTCTGTGTTTATATCCCTTTTTTGTGAGGGCCACGAAGAATCCAGCACAAGTCCTCGGGATACAAAGAAATAACATTTATTTACAATAACATATACACAACAGCAGCAACTTCTCTATCTGCTGGTTCCAAACTGGCCAGCTTTATTTATGCAGGGAGTCTGCTAATGATTTCTCCGCCCCCCTCATTGGGGAAGCTCATACTCCCATACGATTGTGGAATTGTCATTAGTCCCCAGCCAATGGTAAGCAGGCAGGTTATAACATCCCTCCCCTCTAAAGTCCAAGGAATCCACTGAAGACCCTGGCGAAGGAGGGTGTTGGACTCGTTTTGCCGCAGGCCGGACACCATTTGTACGAGGCGCTGGATCGGGCGGTGTGTAACGAGATGGAGACCGGCGCTTCCATGATGAACGGTGTAACGGTTGTCCATCCACGGCCCGTGGGCCCGAGGATTCCCCCTCTGAGGTGTCTTGTGTCTCCATCTCGGAGTCAGAGTCTGCAGCCTCCGTCATCTCGGCGTCTTTATCTCCCCGCGGTTCTGTCATAACGTGCGCAGGCTTTGAGTGAGGCACCAGAGGAAGATTGTGAGGAATACTTTCCATTGTGTCTGGTCTCTGCAGCTGTAGGAATGAGCTCCTGGGGCGGGGAATCTTTGGAAGTGATAGTCTTCTGGACCGAACATGGTCTACATGTTTGCGCTGGAGACGACCCTGGGCTTGCACCTGGTAAGAGATAAGGCCCGTTTGGCAAAAGATCACACCAGGGACCCACTGGGCACCACCAGCAAAACTCCGAATGAACACTGGGTCACCGGGTGTAAACTGCCGAATCGGCCGATGCCGAGAAAAACCATGTCCCTGCCGTTCTTGTGTGCGGCGTACTTTTGCGCCAATGTCCGGGAAAACCATGCTAAGGCGGGTGCGAAGTCTCCAGCCCATTAAGAGTTCTGCGGGTGCTACCCCAGTCACTGCATGGGGGGGTGGTCCTATCTGAAAACAAAAAACAAGCCAGTCTTGTGTTCATCGACCCGGAAGACTGCTTCTTTAGGCCTCTTTTGAATGTCTGCACTGCGCGCTCCGCCAACCCATTTGAAGCCGGGTGGTAAGGGGCAGTGTGCATGTGGCGTATGTCGTTCATCTTCATGAACCTCGCAAACTCCTCACTTGTGAACGGAGTGCCGTTGTCCGTGACCAGCACCTCGGGGAGGCCATGCGTACTGAAAGACAAATGCATCTTCTCGATTGTTGTGCAGGACATTGTGCCTCCCATCTTATGCACCTCTAGCCATTTAGACTGGGCGTCGATTAATAGAAGGAACATGGATCCTTGAAAAGGGCCGGCGAAATCCGCATGCAAGCGCGCCCAAGGCCGCCCTGGCCATTCCCAGTGATGTAGGGGCGCGGCCGGCGGAAGCTTCTGATGCTCCTGGCAAATGGAGCAGTTTTGGACCACCTTCTCAATGTCGGTGTCGAGGCCTGGCCACCAGACATAACTCCGGGCCAACATTTTCATTTTGGTCACACCTGGATGCCCATTGTGCAAGTCTCTCAGTATCAGCTCCTGTCCTTTTTCCGGGACAATCGCACGCATCCCCCCCAAAAGGATGCCGTCTTCCACACTGAATTTGGTCAACTTGGAGGAAAATGCCCGCAACTCGCCTGGGAGCTGTCTATGCTGCCCACCATACAGGACTATGTGCCGAACCATTGACAGGACTGGCTCCGTCTGGGTCCACTCACGGATCTGTGATGCCGTGACAGGCAAGATGTCTATAAAATTTAGGGTTGCAACCACCTCACCGGTTGTGGGGGTCGACATGGGGCCGGTTGATAAAGGCAATCGGCTCAGTGCGTCAGCATTTGCAATCTGGGTTCCTGGCTTATGCTCCAGAGAGTACTCGTATGCAGCGAGCAACAAAGCCCAGCGCTGGATCCGTGCGGAAGCAATGGGCGGTATTGGCTTATCCTTCTGAAAAGTCCCAGGAGAGGCTTATGATCAGTCACGATAGTGAAGTGGTGGCCATACACGTATTGGTGGAAACGTTTCATCGCAAAGCCAGGCCCTCCTTCTCGATCTGCAGGTACTTCTTTTCCGCTGAAGTCAATGTGCTCGAGGCGAAAGCTATCGGCCGCTCGGCCCCGTTCTCCATCTTGTGGGACAGGATGGTCCCAATACCATATGGGGATGCATCACATGTGACGAGCAAGGCCTTTCCAGGATCATAGTGGGTTAGTAACCCAGACGACGACAATTGTTGTTTTACCCGCCGGAAAGCAGTTTCTTGTGGCTGACCCCAAACCCAGGTGTGATTATTCTTTAGCAGAAGGTGCAACTGGGCCAGCGTAGTTACCAGATTGGGGAGGAACTTCCCGTAATAGTTTACGAGGCCGAGAAACAAACGAAGATGTAAAGTGTCAGTCGGGGCGGGGGCCTGTTGAATCACACGCACCTTCTCTGCAACGGGGTGCAAACCTTCGCGGTCCACCCGATAACCCAGGTAGACTACTTCCTTCTTCTGAAAAACGCACTTTGTGCGACGTAAACGTACTCCAGCTCCGAAAAGCGTCTAAGGACAGCCTCCAAATTTTCCAGATGTTCCTGCTCCGACGTCCCTGTAATCAAAACGTTGTCTAAGTAGACAGCAACACGCGGTAAACCTCTCAAAATGCCCTCCATAACGCGTTGAAAAATAGCACAGGCAGAGGATACTCCAAAGGGCAAACGTGTATATTCATACAGGCCCCGGTGTGTATTAATCGTCACATATGGCCGGGAGGCAGGGTCCAGCTCCAACTGTAGGTAGGCGTGACTCATATCTAATTCTGTGAACGAGAGTCCACCTGCAAGCTTCGCGTAGAGAGCCTCTATGCGAGGCATTGGGTATCGGTCGAGTCGGGAAGCCGTATTCACTGTAAGTTTATAGTCACCGCACAAGCAAACTGTGGCCTCTGGCTTCATTACAGGTACAATTGGTGCTGCCCAGTCAGCGAAACAGATGGGCCTGATAATACCCAAAGTCTCCAAATGAGTGAGCTCCCCTTCTACCTTCTCGAGCAAGGCGCAAGGTACCGGGCGCGCCCGGAAATAGTGCGGCGTGGCTCCTGGTTCGTCTTGGATACGGGCTACGGCCCCTTTTATTTTCCCCAAACCGGGCTGGAATACATCTGGGTATCGTCCTAGCACCTCAGTCAACCCTCCAGAAACTGTTTGGAGGATGTGCTGCCACTGCAGCCGCAAATGGCGCAACCAGTCCCGACCCAACAGGCTGGGCCCATGGCCGCGCACCACGATAAGTGGGAAACGCCTCTCCTGGCGTCCATAAACAACAGGGGTCATCGTAGTTCCTGCAATGTCCAATGGTTCCCCCGTGTAGGTGGCCAACCTGGCCTCTGTGTCGGTTAATGTAAGGCTCTGTATACCCTGCTTGATGCGGTCGAATGTCCTCTGGGTGATCACGGAGACCGCTGCGCCAGTGTCCAACTCCATCTCAAGCGGGTGACCATTGACCCGTACTGTCACTTTAATGGGGGCCACACAGGGAGCTGCCACACAATGCAGCTGCAGGCAATTGTTGTCCTCCGTCTCCACGTCCTCGGGGATTAGTCGCCGCAGGTTCATCCAAATGGAAGGTACGGCCCCTGGGCTGGCCCCAGTTTCTGTTGGAACGACGGCGCCTCTGGCGCCCCCAGGACCGGCGTCCGCGACGGGGTCGGCGCCCACAAGTCTGACACGGACATGGCTCCTCATCCATTGGTTCTGGAGAAGGCTCCCTTCGGGGAGGAATGTCCGATAGCCACTGGCGTTGATCCGGACGTCGCCTCGCCCAAGGTACCGTAGGGGTGCAGGGGGACGCTTTCGGACGGAAGGGGTTGCACCCCAAGGCATGCACCTCCATTCCCTGTAGCTCCTGCAATCCCCGTTCTGTGCTCTCTCGGGACAATACTATTTGAATGGCCTGCTGAAAAGTCAATGTTGGCTCGGCTAACAACTTTCTCTGAGTGGCCGCATTGTTAACACTGCAAACCAAACGGTCGCGTAACATTTCTGATAAGGCCTCACCATAGTCACAGTACTCCGCAATTCTGCGTAGCCTGGATAGAAAGTCGGCAAGGGAATCCCCTGGGGTCCTCTTAGCAGTATTAAACCGGTAACGTTGGACTATCGTGGATGGGGTTGGGTTAAAATGTTGCCCCACTAAGTTCACAAGTTCATCAAAAGTTTTGGTGTCCGGTGCAGCTGGGTACGTAAGGCTCCTAATCACCCCAAACGTATGCGGGCCGCAGGCGGTGAGCAATATGACCACCTGCCGCTCGTTTTCGGTGATATTGTTTGCCAGGAAATAGTAACGCATCCGTTGTGCATATTGGTTCCAGCTTTCCAGCGCAGCATCAAAAACATCCAAACGTCCATACAGAGGCATGGTGTGATAGAAAACAACTTCCAACCTGTATCCAACAAAATCCAGGGAGGTGGCTTCAGCAGTGTAGACAGCTATTCACTTTAACCCTCGTCGCCAGTTTTGTGAGGGCCACAAAGAATCCAGCACGAGTCTTCAGGATACAAAGAAATAACACAGTATTTATTTACAATGACTTATATATACACAACAGCAGCAATTTCTCTTGCAGCTAACTCCTCTCTGTCTGCTGGTTCCAAACTGGCCAGCTTTATTTATGCAGGGAGTCTGCTAATGATTTCTCCGCCCCCCCCCCCCCCCCCCCCCCCCCCCCCCCACCTCATTGGGGAAGCTCATACTCCCACAGGATTGTGGGAATATCATTAGTCCGCAGCCAATGGTAAGCAGGCAGGTTATAACACCCTTCATCGCCCTTCTTCCTCTCCCCCCTCTCTTTCTTTCTCACCTTTCCCAACCTTACAACCGGCAGACCCTCCCTCCCCATCCTCTGAGGAACTTGCAATTAAAAACAAAAGATGCTGGAAGCACTCAGCAGCTCAGGCAGCATCTGTGGATCGAAACAGAATTAACATTTGAGGTCAAGATGGCCTTTCATCAGGACAGGTCATCACAACCTGAAAGGTGAACTTTGTTTTCTTTCCACAGATTCTGCCTGACCTGTTGGGTATTTCCTGGAATTTTTGTTTTTATTTGAGATTTTGACATCCATAATAATTTGCCCGGAAAAGTTCCATTCTTCCAGTTATGGCCGTTTGTGAATCTCTCTTCCTTCACCTCATCGCTGCCGACCATGCTGAGGCACCAGCTTTGAAGTTCCTGCCTCAGTTCTGCAGCAGTGATGGGCAACCTAGGCTAGTGAGTGGCCTTCCTTTTGCTAGGGGTAGCACGGTAGCATAGTGTTTAGTACAGTTTCTTCACAGCTCCAGGGCCTAAGGTTCGATTCCCCGCTGGGTCACCGTCTGTGCGGAATCTGCATGTTCTCCCCCTATCTGCGTGGGCTTCCTCCGGGTGCTCCGGTTTCCTCCCATAGTCCAAAGATGTGCAGGTTAGGTGAATTGGCCATGATAAATTGCCCTTAGTGTCCAAAAAGGTTAAGTGGGGGTTACTCGGAATCTCTCCAAATGGAGAAAATCAAATTCGGCATCCGAGGGTCAGACGACGGCTTCCACAGAACGTGGGAGCCATTCATGCAATTGTTCCGGGACCTGTTTGTGGCCAACGAACAAGAGGAAGAATAGTCGGGTGGCCAAGAATCAGGGGAAAATAGACGGGAATCGGGGGAAGGTAGCCGGGGGGGGGAGGGGGGGGGAGGGGGGCTACGGGTTCGTTATGGGGGTTTGATGGCAAGCTAAGGCCCAAAACCAAACTGTAAATAAATGCCTATAAACATGTGCCTCGGCCATATTGGGGAATGTAAAATATGTATGCCGGCTAAAGGGGGCGGCCACAGTTGTTATTATGAAGATGCTTACCTGTAAATATACATGTTAATTTTTGAGTGTTTTTTTTTTCTCTAATACTTTGTAATTTATTGGATATAAAATATGAAAACTCAATAAAAAACATTTAAAAAAAAAACAAGAGGCCAGCTTATATATGCCCCGGTGTGGGCGGAGCCAGAGGCAGAGCCAGAGGCGGAGCCATACCAGGCAGAGCCATACCATACAGTACAGTACCTGGAAGCAGTTCAGATCACCACTTCCAGGTCATAGGTCACAGGTTACAGTATTATGCATGCATTATGTTGAATACATTCACCACATTCACCCCCTGTTAAAAAAACAAGTCCAGCAGGGGTGACGTGGGGTCATTACATATTCAGTCTATCTGGAGGCCGGATCACTCTCTTCGACCTCCGCAGCTCTGGCGGTGCGGCGGGCACAGTAGTCGCTGGCGGTAAATCAAGGGGCGTTGTGTCCGGAGCTTGAGCCTCAGTCCGGGGTGTCGGAGATGGTTGGGGTGCGGGGGTAGGGTGGGGAGTGATGGGTGGCAGCAGTGTTGGCGCGGGACAATACAGGAGACCCAGGGGAGTGTATGGGGTACTGTGGGTGGCGGTGGGCAGCGATGGAGGGGGGTGATGGAGGCAGGGGAGGTGCATTGGCGGGGAAACCAGCTGGCACCACGCCCCGTAGAGAGACCGTATCTTGCCGTCCGTCCTGGTGCGCGATGTAGGCGTACTGGGGGTTGGCGTGCAGCAGCTGGACCCTCTCGACCAGGGGATCAGTCTTATGGCTCCTCATGTGCCTCCGGTGAAGGACTGGTTCCGGAGTTTTCAGCCAAGATGGAAGCGAGACCCCGGAGATAGACTTCCTGGGGAAGATAAACAAACGATCGTGAGGGGTCTCGTTCGTGGCCGTGCAGAGGAGCGATCTGATGGAGTGGAGGGTGTCAGGGACGACCTCCTGCCAGCGGGGGATGGGGAGACTTCTAGACCTAAGGGCCAGAAGAATGGCCTTCCATATCGTCGCATTCTCCCTCTCCACCTGCCCGTTTCCCTGCGGGTTATAGCTCGTAGTCCTGCTCAAGGCGATGCCTTTGTCAAGCAGGTACTGACGCAGCTCATCGCTCATGAACGATATGCCCCGGTCACTGTGGACGTAGGCAGGAAAACCGAACAGCGTGAATATGCTGCGCAGTGCATTTATTATGGTGGCTGAGGTCATGTCAGGGCAGGGGACGGTGAAGGGGAAGCGGGAGTACTCATCGATGACGGTGAGAAAGTATATATTCCGGTTGGTGGAGGGGGAGCCCTTTGAAGTCAATATTTAGTGCTCAAAGGGCTGGGAGGCCTTTACCAGGTGGGCCTTGTCTGGCCGGTAGAAGTGCGGTTTGCACTCCGCACAGACCTGGCAGTCCCTGGTCATTGCCTTGACCTTCTCGTAGGAGAAGGGTAGGTTGCGGGCCTTAATGAAGTGGGTAAGCCGGGTGACCCCCGGGTGGCAGAGGTCATTGTGGATATCCCGAAGTCGGTCAACGTGCGCGCTGGCGCAAGTGCCGTGGGACAGGGCAGCTGGGAGCTCATTGAGCTTCCCAGGACGATACTTGATATCGTAATTGTAGGTGGAGAGCTCGATCCTCCACCTCAAGATTTTACCATTTTTTATTTTGCCCCGTTGTGCGTTGTCGAACATGAAGGCTACCGATCGTTGGTCGGTGACGAGGGTGAACCTCCTACCGGCTAGGTAGTGCCTCCAGAGCCGCACTGCTTACACTATGGCTTGTTCTTCCTTCTCGACCGAGGAGTGTCGAATTTCGGAAGCGTGGAGGGTCCTAGAAAAAAATGCTGCCAGCCTGCCCGCCTGGTTGAATGCGGCGGTCAGTGCGACGTCTGACGTGTCGCTCTCTACTTGTAAAGAGATGGACTCATCCATAGCGTGCATTTGGGCCTTGGTGATATCGGCCTTGATGAAGGCCGCACGGGCCTTATCTGTCAGGGGAAACGTGGTTGTTTGAATAAATGGGCGGGCTTTGTCCGCATAGTTGGGGACCCACTGGGCGTAGTAGGAGAACATCCCCAGGCATCGTTTTAGGGCATTGAGGCTGTGGGGAGGAGGGAGGTCTGTGAGGGGTCGGGCCCTAGGACTCCGTTCTTTACGACATAGCCGAGAATGGTCAGTCGGGTAGTACGGAAGACACATTTTTCCTTGTTGTACGTGAGATTGAGGGATTGGGCGGCCTGGAGGAACCTCTGGAGGTTGGCGTCATTGTCCTGTTGGTCATGGCAGCAGATGGTCACATTGTCCAAGTATGGATATGGAGCCCGCAAACCGTACTGGTCCACCATTCGGTCCATCGTTCTCTGAAAGACCGAGACTCCGTTAGTGACACCGAAGGGGTCTCTGAGGAAGTGGAAGAGTCGGCCGGCTGCCTCGAAAGCAGTGTAGTGGCGCTCTTCCGGGCGGATTGGGAGCTGGTGGTAGGCCGACTTCAGATTGACCGTGGCGAACACACGGTACTGCGTGATCTGGTTGACCATCTACGCTATGCAGGGGAGGGGGGTGCGCATCGAGTTGCATGAATCGGTTAATTGTCTGGCTGTAGTCCACAACCATCCAATTCTTTTCCCCGGTCCGGACGACGACCACTTGCGCTCTCCAGGGGCTGTTGCTGGCCTCGATGACCTCCGACTTGATAAACGTCATGTCTAGCGAACTGTACCATCTGCTCCTGGCGGCGATGGGCTTACAGTTAGGAGTGAGGTTCGCAAAGAGTGAAGTGGGGGAGACCTTGAGGGTCGCGAGGCTGCACACCGTGAGGGGGGGTAAGGGTCCGCCGAACTGTAGAGTCAGGCTTCGGTGGTTACATTGAAAGTCCAATCCGAGCAGTAGGGGGGCGCAGAGGTGGGGGAGGATGTAGAGCTTAAAACTTACGTATTCTGCACCCTGCATCGCGAGATTGGCAATACAGTACCACCGGATCTGAACTGAATGGGAACCGGAGGCAAGGGAGATTGTTTGGGAGGCTGGGTAGGTGTGGAGGCAGAATCGCCACGGGGGGCACGCCGATCGGCGTAGCGTGATTCCCGCTCCTGCCGATTCCCGGGTGGGGGAGAATTCTGGCCACGGCGGGGGAGGGATTTACGCCGGCCCCGGGCGATTCCCCGACCCTGCCAGGGGTCAGAGAATTCCGCCCGAGGTGTCTGGCGAACACCTCATTTACGGGATTCATGAAATGCGCCTTGAGAGTTGCGACCGCCGCTTCGTACGTGGCCGCTTTTTCGATCATTACCAAGATTCGATGGCTCACCCAGGCGTGGAGAAGTCGCAGCTTGAGAGTCTCTGTGGGAGGCGTTGAGGAGGAGTCGAGGTAGGCCTTGAAGCATCGGAGCCAATGTTCGAATATTTCCTTCGGACACGCGGACGGCAGGTTCGAGCCTGTCCGGCTTTAGAGCGGGTTCCATAGTGCTGTCGATGACTAAGCAGTTCATGTCACCACTTCCAGGTCATAGGTCACAGGTTACAGTATTATGCATGCATTATGGTGAGTACATTCACCACACAGCTGCACAGGGTCACCAGACAAGGATGCCCACTGTCCCCGCTGCTGTTCGCTCTAGCGATCGAGCCACTAGCAATCGCGCTCAGAGCAGCAAAAAGCTGGAAGGGGATCCGAAGGGGCGGCAGAGAGGACAGAGTCTCACTCTATGCAGATGATCTGCTCCTCTACATTTCGGACCCACAGAGCAGCATGGACGGAATCATCGCGCTCCTGAAAGAGTTTGCCACCTTCTCGGGCCACAAACTCAACATGAGCAAAAGCAAGATCTTCCCAGTACACCCACAAGTAGGGGGGGCAGCACTAATGTGGTATTGTGTGAAGCAAATAATGGCATGATGGGAAAACTAGTCAAGTCTTCTTGGTACAAGTGAATTTAAACTGATTTTCATATAACCTAAGGCCCAGAATACAGAGACAGCCGAGGTCAGCATGTCTTGGGAACTGGGTGACTCTGAGAGTCTAGATAAGGCTTGGAGCTAGAAGTAGTCTCAATAAATAACAAGCTGAACAACTGTCTCTGCCTGTATGTAAACAAGTTTGTCCAGTTCTTAAAACAAAGACAAGAAAATGATATGAAACTCAAATCCCCTAAAGGTCAGAAGGTGACGCCATTGTAACGATTATTACTTATGTTTTACTTTCAATCAAATTCCTGACCAAGCTGAATTCATGTTATCTTGATCCTATAATGTATAAGAATCGCCTTCTTTTCTGTACTATCGCAGACTTGGGACGGACTCCGCAGTTTGTAATTGACTGCCTTCCGACTCCAAGTATCAGCCATTTTCTGCTAGCAGTTCTAATTAGTGAATAAAGTTCAGTTTTGCTTATCTAATGAATGCTGTTTGAATTTCTCTATCACAGTCAAGACGCGGGGAAAATATAAAATACAACATTAACTGCACTGCCGTTCAAACAAGCCCGACACAAATTCCGCTACCTGGGGATCCAAATAGCCCCTGGCTGGAAAGGGATCCACAAATGGAACCTCACCAGTCTGACAGAGGAAGTAAAGAAGGACCTGCAAAGATGGAACACACTCCTACTCTCCCTCGCAGGGAGAGTCCAGACGATCAAAATGAACGTACTAACCAGGTACCTCTTCCTACTTAGATCCATTCCGATCTACAAATTCACTGCACTCTGCAAGAAGTACTCCCACCTCATCTCAGTTCTAAATCTACCCCCTCTCAACCTATATCCGTGACCTCTCATTCTAGATTTCCCCACAAGGGGGAACATTTGGTCTACGTGTGCTTAATCAATCCCTTTTAGTATTTTGTACACCTCGATCAGATCCCCTCTCATCCCCCTAACTCCAGCGAGTATAAGCCCAAACTGGTTAATCTCTCCTCATAAATCAACCCCATCATCCCCAGACTTAATCCGGTAAACCTCCTCTGAACTGCCTCCAATGCCCCCACATCCGTCCTCAAATAAGGAGACCAAAAACTGGACACAATACTCCAGATGTAGTCTCATGCATTGCTACTTCTTCCGTTCTACCTGATTTATGCCCACAAATATATTTATAGGACTGCAGTAACTAACTCAATTCACTCCAGCTCTTATCTGAAAGGTTACATAACCAGTTGATTACATTTTTCAGGACCTCCTCATTACCCAAATGAAGTCTCTGTTCGAATTTAACCATTTTTCTTATTATTATCATTATTATCAAGACTTCATGCTTGTCCTCGACTCCTCTATCCCAATACTTCATAAGTATGTTGATATGACGCACTCTATGTGATTTGCATCTATCTGGTGTGTGTACCAGATAATTTACTTCACTCAACTTTCTTTCAATTTGATATGGCCCACTACATCTGGCTGTCAGTGGTTCACATGACACGAGCAATAACGCGAGCACTTGTCCTCTGCTACGAAACTACGAGTCTGCGCTTCCTATCAGCCATTGCTTTCATTCTCTGCTGTGCTGTCTTTAAATGTCTCCTTGCCTCCTCACACGCAGCATTCAATCTTTCTCTGAAATTCAAGGCACCATCTAAAAGTGTAGTCTCTGTCTTCTTGCTTAATAATTTTCATTTGTCCTTTAACTTCATGTCCATAGACCAATTCAAAAGGACTAAATTTGGTCGTATCATTCGGTGCATCCCGAATGGCAAATAATAAAATGGAATCCCTTTGTCCCAATCATGGGCGGAATCTTGGCTAAACGCTCTCATTGTGGTTTTCAAAGTTTGATGCTACCTCTCTAATGCTCTCTGTAATTCTCAGTAATTTATACTGTTTTATCTCCAGGCTTGTCATGGCCTCTTTAAAAAATCTTGACATGAAAATTGACACTCGATCTAACCGTATCTCCTTCGGTAAGCCATATCTAGTAAAGAACTTGGTTAATTTCTTTCCCACTTTCCTGTCTGTCATGGTTTTTATGGTATGGCTCCAGGAAACCTAGTGGATATATCCATAATAGTTAACAAATATTGTTTTCCACCTCGCATTCCCATCAACGGTCCTACACAGTTGATTAGAACTCTTGTAAAAGTTTCTTCAAAAGCTGGAATAAGGATCAAAGGTGCTGGTTTTATTTCAGCTTGTGGTTTCCCTATTTCTCAACAAGCGTGACAAGGTAGACAGAAGCTACCTAGATCTTTATGTATTCCGGGCCAGTAAAAATGTCCTTGGATCTTTGCTTGGGTTTTCTTTATTCCTAGATGTCCCCTAATGGAATTTCATGAACTATCCTTAGAATCTCTTCCCTATATTCAGGAGGTAGTACAATTTGGTGTATTTCTGCCCATATGTCCTCTGCGCTAACATTTGATGAGGGCTATTTTTAAAAAATTATTTAATCCTTGACATAATAGCATTCAAGAATACATTGGGTTTCCAATGCTGAATACACTGAATACACTGTCTGATAGATTTGTTTTAATTTGGAATCACCCTGTTGTAATCCTATCAGTCTCTTCGAATTAAACTCACCTTCATCTTTTCCATCTTCATTCAGCTGGCTGAAGATCATATCAGACAACCTGATCTCACTTGTCTCATCCTGTGTTTGCAATTCCTCCGTCTTTTGCCTTATCTTATGAACCCATGATCTCATCACTGCACAGTCAGGAAAACCCCCTGAATGTTCAGTTTGCAATTTCTCTGCAGCTGGGTTTTCTACTGGCTGTTCAACCACAATAGGCATCACTACGATCTGTAATCCTGCTGTATTATTCCCAAGAATTAAGTGAATCCCTGCAATGGGCAATGTTTCTACCATCCCTACAACCACTTCTCCATCTTCAAGCTACTCCATAAGTTTATTTTTATCAAAGGAATTTGTCTTAATTCACCATGATTGCTGCTGACCTGAACCTCTTCTGGACAACAAATATCTTTATCCCACAACATCAGGGATTGGCTCATGCCTGTATCTCTTAAAATTTTAATATCTTTTCCCATTCTAGTCTGTCCACATCTTCACACACAAAATCCTGAAACACATCAGCCACCTTGTGGTAACTCTGCTCCTATACCATTTGTATACACATTTCCATTTCTATTGGTTGCTCTTTTTTTCTATATAAATCCTACCTAATTCTCCTGTTCTCCAACCTCTGATTTCAGATTTCCCTTTTTAAGATCTATAACTCCAACCAACTTTAATCCCAGCATACTGACCTGGTGTGGCCCAGATTATTACAATAAAAACATCTACCATTTTGTCATTCCCTTTCTCCACTCAGCACAATCTTTTTTAATTTTAAGGTGAAGTGTTCGTTGGAACTTTCACCCACTCCCTTTCGTGCTTTAGTGCCCTTTCTCGCACTTTCCCATTTTCAAACTTTTTCGGATTTGAAAGGGTGTTGAAGGAAAGGTGTTGACCTATTTGACCTATGAACTAACTCAATCGTCCACTGCGTGTCTTGCAGTTTTAACTGTTTGTTCCCCACATGAGTCCTTATCATTGTAGGTAATGAGTATTTAAATTCTTCCAATATAATTACTTTTCTAAGGGCCTCATAGATTTCTTCTATTTTTAATGCTTTCACCCACCTACAAAAATGAAGTTGTTTAACCCTTTGAAATTCAATATAAGTCTGTCCTGACTGTTTTCTTATATTTCAAAATTTCTTTCTGTACCTCTGATACTAACTCATAAGCACTCCATATAGATCTCTTCGCCGTCTAATATTCCCCAGGCCTTTTCTCTGACAAAGCTGCATAGACTTCATTAGCCCTAACTACAAGATTACTTTGTAAGGGCCGAGTCCAAATATCTTATGGCCATTTCATCTGTTTAGCTATTTGTTCAAAAGCATTAAAAAATGTTTCAGCGTCCCTTTCATCAAATTTTTAAAGTGCCTGCACAAACCTAAACATCTCCCCTCTAGGCCCATGTCTAGAACTACTTTCTTCTTCATCCAGATGAGTTCCCCGGCAGCAATTTTCTGCATTTTAATTTGATGTTCTCTCTCGCTATCCTTTTCTTTTTCTGCCATTGCCATCTTCTGCATTTCCACTTCCCTTTAGAAAGCTCTCTCTTTCTCTTGCATTTCAAATTCCTTTGTTTCTATTTCTCTTTGTAATTGAATTTTAGCTCATTCAAATTTACCACTTCTCTGGGTCTGTCTACCACCACTTGTATCCCTAAATCGGTTGCTATGCTTTCAATTACATCAGCTTTCTTAGCTCTTGTGGATAATTCCAATTCCAATTTATCTGCCAATTCCGTCAATTTTGCTTTAGCTACACTTTTCAAATTTGCTAAGGTTATTTTGTCTATTCCAGATAAACCTAGGCTCGAGCAAGAACCATCTTTGCAGTCTGCTTATTTTAAATAACATGTTCCCACCTGGTTCTGTATGTTCCTCACTCTCGTTATTCAAAAAGTCACAAACCTCCAATACCCAAAAAGGAATTATGCTTTTTAAAATCCTGGTCAAGAGAACTCAACCCACTGATGTTAACTGCAAGAGTGTCTCAAAACCCCGAAGGGTGATGTAGAGATCTCTATATGTGCATGTACCCAAGGGGTTAATGTGTAATCAGTAGCACCACATGATCACTAGAGGGCCGGACCAACAGGGGTATAAAAGGCAACCACATTGGGTCTCTCTCTCTCTCTCTCTTGGGTGCACTGTGACCAGAGCAATAGCAGACTAGTTCAGATGACTAGTGGAGTTATGTATAGTTACCATAGTTAGATCTTGTTAACCTTATCACTAGTATCAAAGTTAAAGTAAAGAACTCATGCAATTATTGTTATAGTTACTCAATAAACCTTTTGTTACTACTGGACAAGTTTGAGTCTTCTTCATCGAGATTCCAAAGACCTCACCACTAATTAAGGTTTGAGTAGCACATGTTACCTACCACACAGGTAACAAAACAGGTGACTTGAAACAGTGATTCTTACTGGTGTGTGCTTGTTTGGAATAATATGAGGAACAATGTACATCCCAGTGAGGAACCAGACTAGTCGTTGTGTAAACAATTAATAAATAATATTTATTAAAGTAAAAAAAGGACAAAAGACTATTTTACAATATGACACTAAAGTTTCTTAATAACTAAACACACTGCTAAATGTTAGATGGAACAGGTCTCCCGAGTTTGGATCATGATGGAACTGGCCTGTCTGACTGTTGGAAGGAGAACTAGCCTCCTTCCCCAATGGGGGTGCTATCAGTTATACCGTTCAGTCTCTTTGATATTCCAGCCTGTGGATCCGCCTGGCTACATCTCTCAAATTCCTTGCCTTTAGAAGTTATCATTTGTAGAGCACCACAATGTTTCTTATATGGCCATTCACACCTCAATGTGTCGAGACACTTGCTAATCTTGTTACTGGCGTCTCATTATTCCTCCAGATGCCTGCTGGTCTTGTTACTTGCCTATTATTTTGCTTTCATCTCAAGTTCACTGTTAACCTCGTTATTATCCGAAATTCCTAACACTTACCTTACATCATACTCAGTGCTCTTTGATTGGGCGCAGAAGGAGCACACGGCTTTCACAGTCAATATTATTTCACTTGTCCCTGCTTTACTGTGTATCTCTTCAATAATACTGGTAGGAAATAAACTACCATGCTGGCATCTCCACATCATGGTTATGAGTTAGGAGGAAGAAGTGAAGATGCTGTAGGACAGTGGGGGGCAACCTGCATGAAGCCCACCAGGATTCAAACCTCTTGTTACTGGCGTCTCATTATTCCACCTGCACATGGGCAACGGTCAACAAAATGTATCGGGACCGCACTCGGAATCCCGGTGGGCATCATGCAGGTTTCCCCCCCACTGTCCTACAGCCTCTTCACTTCTCCCTCCTAACTCATAACCATGATGTGGAGATGCCAGCGTTGATTGGGGTGAGCACAGTAAGAAGTCTTACAGCACCAGGTTAAAGTGCAACAGGTTTGTTTAAAATCACGAGCTTTCGGAGCACAGCTCCTTCCTCAGGTGAATGAGGAACAACGAGGTTTGAAACAAACCTGTTGGACTTTAACCTGGTGACTTCTTACTATCTCATAACACCATCGCCATTAACCACTCTTGATCACCTCTTTCTTTTGTGATGTGGAGATGCCGGCGTTGGACTGGGGTGAGCACAGTAAGAAGTCTTACAACACCAGGTTAAAGTCCAACAGGTTTGTTTCAAACACGAGCTTTCGGAGCACGGCTCCTTCTTCAGGTGAATGGAAAGGCTTGTTCCAGAAATGTTTATATAGACACAGTCAGAGATGCCCGGAATGCGAGCACCTGCAGGCAATCAAATCATCAAAGATGCAGAGAGAGAGGTAACTCCAGGTTAAAGAGGTGTGAATTGTCCCAAGCCAGTTCAGTCGGTAGGCCTCTGCAAGTCCAGGCTTGTTGGTGGGGGCCGAATGTAATGCGACATGAATCCCAGATCCCGGTTGAGTCCGCATTCATGCGTGCGGAACTTAGCTATAAGTTATTGCTCAGCAATTTTGCGTTGTCGCGTCTCCTGAAGGCCTCCTTGTAGAATGCTGACCCGGAGATCAGAGGCTGAATGTCCTTGACTGCTGAAGTGTTCCCCAACTGGAAGGGAACAGTCCTGCCTGTTGATAGTCGCACGATGCCCGTTTATTCGTTTTCGCAGTGTCTGCATGGTCTCGCCAATGTACCACGCTTCGGGACATCCTTTCCTGCAGCGTATGAGGTAGACTACATTGGTCGAGTCGCACGAGTATGCGCCGCGTACCTGGTGGGTGGTGTTTCCACGTGTAATGGTGGTGTCCATGTCGATGATCTGGCATGTCTTGCAGAGATTACCCTGGCAGGGTTTTGTGGTGTTGTGGTTGCTGTTCTGAAGGCTGGGTAATTTGCTGCAAACAATGGTTTGTTTGAGGTTGCGCGGTTGTTTGAAGGCCAGTAGTGGGGGTGTGGGGATGACCTTGGCAAGATGTCCATCCTTGCTGATGATGTGTTGGAGGCTGCGAAGAAGATGTCGTAGTTTTCTCCGCCCCAGGAAAGTACTGGACGACGAAGGGTACTCTGTCAGTGGTGTCCCGTGTTTGTCTTCTGAGGAGGTCGGTGCGGTTTTTTGCTGTGGCGCGGTGGAACTGTCGATCAATGAGTCGAGCGCCATATCCCGTTCGTACGAGGGCATCTTTCAGCATCTGTAGGTGTCTGTTGCGCTCCTCCGTATGAGTAGGTTCTTCCCGGAGGTGGAGGACAGATGTGAGCGGTGCCAAAGAGGCCCGGCCAACCACGCCCACATGTTCTGGTCTTGCCCCAGACTTGTGGAGTACTGGACAGCCTTCTTCGAGGCTATGTCCAAAGTGGTGGGGGTGAGGGTGGAGCCATGCCCGATAGTGGCGGTCTTCGGGGTTTCAGACCAGCCAGATCTATTCCTGGGGAGGAGGGCGGACGCCCTTGCCTTTGCCTCCCTGATCGCCCGCCGTAGAATCCTGTTTGGCTGGCGGTCAACAGCACCGCCCAGAGCTGCAGACTGGCTGTCCGACCTCTCAGATTCTCTCCAAATGGAGAAAATCAAATTCGCCATCCGAGGGTCGGACGACGGCTTCCACAGAACGTGGGAGCCATTCATGCAATTGTTCCGGGACCTGTTTGTGGCCAACGTACAAGAGGAAGAATAGTCGGGGGAAGGTAGCCGGCGGGGAGGGGGGGGGGGGCTACGGGCTCGTTACGGGGGTTTGATGGCTAGCTAAGGCCCAAAACCAAACTAAATAAATGCCAATAAACATGTTGGGGAATGTAAAATATGTATGCCGGCAAAGAGGGGGAGGCCACAGTTATTACTATGAAGATGCTCACCTGTAAATATATATGTTAATTTTTTCTTTTTTTTTTCTCTCTAACAATTTGTAATTTGTTCAATATAAAACATGAAAACTGAATAAAAAACATTTATAAAAAAGGAGTTGTGAGCACAAGAGCCCTAGTGAATTTTTGAAATGTGTTACTGGGACATGTGGGATGAGGTATTTCAGAACCTTGCAACAGGGCTCAAAGGCAGTTTAATAAAAAAATCATGAGCACCCTGATTTCCTGTTCAGTGCATGAAAAAAGTGCAATGAGCGCATCACTGATTTTCTAATAACCTTCCTAGTGTCTGTACAGCCATGGCAGTGGTACTGGATGTTCCCTTCCCAGTGTTTGCACAGCCATGGCAGTGACACTGGATGTTCCCTTCCCAGTGTATGTACAGCCATGGCAGTGGCACTGGATGTTCCCTTCCCAGTATTTTTACAGCCATGGCAGTGACACTGGATGTTCCCTTCCCAGTGTATGTACAGCCATGGCAGTGGTACTGGATGTTCCCTTCCCAGTGTATGTACAGCCATGGCAGTGGTACTGGATGTTCCCTTCCCAGTGTATGTACAGCCATGACAGTGGCACTGGCATTCTCTTCCCAGTGTATGTACAGCCATGACAGCGGCACTGGACGTTTTATTCCCAGTATTTTTACAGCCATGGCAGTGGCACTGGATGTTCCCTTCCCAGTATTTTTACAGCCATGGCAGTGGCACTGGATGTTCCCTTCCCAGTGTATGTACAGCCATGGCAGTGACACTGGCATTCTCTTCCCAGTGTATGTACAGCCATGGCAGTGACACTGGCATTCTCTTCCCAGTGTATGTACAGCCATGGCAGTGGCACTGGATGTTCCCTTCCCAGTGTTTGCACAGCCATGGCAGTGACACTGGATGTTCCCTTCCCAGTGTATGTACAGCCATGGCAGTGGCACTGGATATTCCCTTCCCAGTGTATGTACAGCCATGGCAGTGACACTGGACGTTCTGTACGTACCCCCCCCCCCCTTGTCATGAAAGGGATGCCAATTACACAGTGATGTAAATTCAATGAGGAAACCTTTGGTTTACATTGGCAGCTCCCAAGGCCTTGGGAGTGGACTGAGGGCAAGATACTTACATACTAAGCGCTGACTTTGTTATACAATGAATAGAAGAAAGAAACAGAATTACGATCAACATAGAAAAAAGTCAAAGATATGTGGAGGAGCAGGAATGGACGGGGAGGAGGGGGCGGGGAGAGAACGGACAAAATTATTCAATCTAGTTTGTTGTAACTACTGAGTCTGTTCAGGATTATTTTATCTTTATCCCACAGCTGAAGCAAATATACAATTTTGGAGGCGTTGTGTTAAACTTAAACACAATTCTCATCTCGAATATCATGCAAGTAATCCTCACATTTCCTTTCTAAAATAATGTTGACTCACAGAAATAACTCTTTTTTTAATAAACGTTTTATTGAGGTATTTTCGATAAAGTAACAACAGCAAAATAAACAATATACATGAAACCATAAACATAGTGCAAAAGCCATTTACCTTTAGAGCAGTGGTGGGCAAACTACGGCCCATGGGCCGCATGCGGCCCGCCAAAGGTCTTAATGCGGCCCGCCAAGTCATTTAAAAAAAAAAAGTGTTTTTTTAAAAATTGTTTTTTTTTAAGGTTAATGGGGGGGGGGGCTGTTGGGTTACTTACTGGTATAGGGTGGATACGTTGACTTGAGTAGGGTGATCATTGCTCGGCACAACGTCAAGGGCCGAAGGGCCTGTTCTGTGCTGTACTGTTCTATGTTCTATATGAGGCGCCCAGAATCATAACCGGGTGAAGTAATTATTTTACTTAATATACTATGCGGCCCTTTAAAATTGCGAATTTCTGAATGTGGCCCTTGCACGGAAAAGTTTGCCCACCCCTGCTTTAGTAAATATCCCACCCTTATTGACCCCCTACTCTAATCTAAACTACTCCCCCCCAACCACCCCCCCCCCCCCCCCACCCTGCTGACAGATAATTTTCCGCAAAGAAGTCGACGAACGGTTGCCACCTCCGGGTGAACCCTAACAGTGACCCTCTCAAGGTGAACTTGATTTTTTTCCAGACAGAGAAAGCTAGCCATGTCCGATAGCCAGGTCTCCGTCTTCGGGGGCTTTGAGTCCCTCCAAGCTAATAGTATCCGTCTCCGGGCTACCACGGAAGCAAAGGCCAGAACGTCTGCCTCTTTCTCCTCCTGGATTCCCGGGACATCTGACACCCCGAAAATCACCACCGCTGGACTCAGCGCCACCCTTGTTTTTAACACCATGGACATGACGTCCGCAAACCCCTGCCAAAATCCCCTAAGCTTTCGACATGTTCAAAACATGTGGACATGGTTCGCCGGTCCTCCCGCACATTTTGCGCACCTGTCTTTCACCCCAAAGAATCTGCTCATTGGGGCCACTGTCATGTGAGCCCGGTGAACAACCTTAAATTGTATCAGGCTGAGCCTGGCACATGTTGTGGATGCGTTGACTCTACTCAATGCGTCTGCCCATGGACCAGCCTCTATCTCACCTCCCAGCTCCTCCTACATAAATAACTCTTATTGGTTAACTATGTTTATTAAAAGTTGTATGAATATGTAAACAGAAAGAATTTAAAAAGAATACCCAGTCCTTCAAGTCCTACTGAAGCAGCCACAACATTGACCCATGCTCATTAATTACACAATCTCTTGTGTAGGGTAAAAATAATCAAGAAGAACCAAACCCGTTTTGTTTTTTAAAAAATCCCCTAAGGCAGTCTAAGAAGGGGAGCGTATCTGATTATTCTCATCTACCATATATCCGTTTCTTTATTACTTGTTATTCTCTCTCAGGAACGTGTCCAGCTCCTTTTTGAAGGATGGTAGGGAATTTATACTGACTGCATGCTTCCGTAATCTGTTGCGGAGGATGGTAATTGCGAAAATAAATCTCTTGGCATTTAACCTAACTCTTTGCCTGTATATTTCCTATGCACCCAGTTGAGGAATTTCATCCACATCCATGTAAAATCATCTATTCTTTTTCATTTGAAAAATGTTGCCACATCTCTGAGAAGCTTTTTCTCTCGAATGAATATATTTCTAATATGAGAGGTCATTGTCTCAGGAGAGGGGTAGCAAATTTAAAACAGAGATGAGAAGAAGCTACTTCTCCCAAAAGGTCGTGAATCTGTGGAATTCGCTACCCCAGAGTGCAGTGGATGCTGGGAAAATTATTAAATTTAAGGAGGAGTTAGATTTTTAATTAGTGATGGGTTGAAGGGTTACGGCGAACGGGAAAGACAGTCGTGTTGAGGCCATGATGAGATCAGCCATGATCGTGTTGAACGGTGGAGCAGGCTCGAGAGGCTAAATCGCCTTAGAACATAGAACATAGAACGATACAGCGCAGTACAGGCCCTTCGGCCCACGATGTTGCACCGACATGGGAAGTCAAAAACTAAAGGCCATCCAACCTACACTATGCCATTATCATCCATATGCTTATCCAATAAACTTTTAAATGCCCTCAATGTTGGCGAGTTCACTACTGTTGCAGGTAGGGAATTCCACGGCCTCACCACTCTTTGCGTAAAAAACCTACCTCTGACGTCTGTCCTATATCTATTACCCCTCAATTTAAGGCTATGTCCCCTCGTGCTAGCCACCTCCATCCGCGGGAGAAGGCTCTCACTGTCCACCCTATCTAACCCTCTGATCATTTTGTATGCCTCTATTAAGTCACCTCTTAAACTTCTTCTCTCTAACAAAAACAACCTCAAGTCCATCAGCCTTTCCTCATAAGATTTTCCCTCCATACCAGGCAAAATCCTGGTAAATCTCCTCTGCACCCGTTCCAAAGCTTCCACGTCCTTCCTATAATGAGGCGACCAGAACTGTACGCAATACTCCAAATGCGGCCGTACCAGAGTTTTGTACAGCTGCAACATGACCTCATGGCTCTGGAACTCAATCCCTCTACCAATAAAGGCCAACACACCATAGGCCTTCTTCACAACCCTATCAACCTGGGTGGCAACTTTCAGGGATCTATGTACATGGACACCGAGATCCCTCTGCTCATCCACACTGCTAAGAATTTTACCATTAGCCAAATATTCCGCATTCCTGTTATTCTTTCCAAAGTGAATCACCTCACACTTCTCTACATTAAACTCCATTTGCCACCTCTCAGCCCAGCTCTGCAGCTTATCTATGTCCCTCTGTAACCTGCAACATCCTTCCACACTGTCTACAACTCCACCGACTTTAGTGTCGTCTGCAAATTTACTCACCCAACCTTCTGTGCCCTCCTCTAGGTCATTTATAAAAATGACAAACAGCAACGGCCCCAGAACAGATCCTTGTGGTACGCCACTCGTAACTGAACTCCATTCTGAACATTTGCCATCAACCACCACCCTCTGTCTTCTTTCAACTAGCCAATTTCTGATCCACATCTCTAAATCACCCTCAATCCCCAGCCTCCGTATTTTCTGCAATAGACGACCTTGGGGAACCTTATCAAACGCTTTACTGAAATCCATATACACCACATCAACTGCTCTACCCTCGTCTACCTGTTCAGTCACCTTCTCAAAGGACTCGATAAGGTTTGTGAGGCATGACCTACCCTTCACAAAACCATGCTGACTATCCCTAATCATATTATTCCTATCTAGATGATTATAAATCGTATCTCTTATAATCCTCTCCAAGACTTTACCCACAACAGACGTGAGGCTCACCGGCCTATAGTTACCGGGGTTATCTCTACTCCCCTTCTTGAACAAAGGGACCACATTTGCTATCCTCCAGTCCTCTGGCACTATTCCTGTAGCCAATGATGACATAAAAATCAAAGCCAAAGGCTCAGCAATCTCTTCCCTGTCTTCCCAGAGAATCCTAGGATAAATCCCATCAGGCCCCGGGGACTTATCTATTTTCACCTTGTCCAGAATTGCCAACACTTCTTCCCTACGCACCTCAATGCCATCTATTCTAATAGTCTGGGTCTCAGCATTCTCCTCCACAACATTATCTTTTTCCTGAGTGAATACTGACGAAAAGTATTCATTTAGTAATTTAGCCTTCTCCTGCTTCCAGTCCTCAAGTCCCAAGAAGAACTATTCTGTTTAATTCCACCTTCCAGCTCTTGGTCTGTAGCCCTGTAGGTACCAGCATCTTGAGCAAAATTTGGTGTTCTTGATTAATAGGGGATTTCTTGATTAATAAGGGGATCAGAGGTTATGGGAAGAAGGCAGAAGAATATGGATGAACATTTCAGCCATGATTGAATGGTGGAGCAGACTCAATGGGCTGAATGGCCTAATTCTGCTCCTATATCTTACGGTCTTATAGTCTAATTCATCAAGTCTAGCCTCATAAGCAAGAGTCAAGCTTGGTTCTACTTTCGTCACACTCCTCTTCAAGGTTCCAATATACCCCTTATTGTGTGTGCAGACTAAAACTAAACACATTACTCTTATTATAGCAACGGCATGTTCTAGTACAGCTTACGTATATATAAATATCAATTTATTTTTATATTGTGTTGTCCTGGTAATACCAGACTTTCCTTCATAATGGCCTCATCATCTTGCTGGTGGAGTTGAAATGAAATTGAAAGAGAAATTGGCACATTTAGCTTTCGAACGGGATATTTTTGAAATGAGACTGCTTCAAGTTTCAGGACACATGCCGCAGCAACGTATGATACAGATAAGAAAAAATATGAGAAAATATGAAAACATTATGAAAGAGGGTTGAGTTTAAAAAAGTACCTCCCGAACCTCAAAAATATTTCAGTAAGTCCAGAAATCTGCAACCCTGATGGTAAAGAAAGAATGATTAAATGGGAAGTGGGATCCCCTGAGTGGACAGATGGGTGAATTGCTGGAAGTCAATGAAATGAAAATGAAAATCGCTTATTGTCACGAGTAGGCTTCAACGAAGTTACTGTGAAAAGCCCCTAGTCGCCACATTCCGGCGCCTGTCCGGGGAGGCTGGCACGGGAATTGAACCGTGCTGCTGGCCTCCTTGGTCTGCTTTAAAAGCCAGCGATTTAGCCGAGTGAGCTAAACCAGCCCCAATGGGAGTTGGGGGAAGATATTCAAGAGATACTAAGGTCAATTTTAGAGACTTGGATATTGGAGAGAATGTAGCTCCTAAAATTACAAGCAAGGTAAATTGTATTAAAATAAACAGACTGAGAAGAATATTTATCAACGTCACCAAATTAATCCTTAATCGCTCACCATCTATGAAGTAAAATTCATTTAATTAAATTTACAATTTAACTCACTCGGCTAAATCGCTGGCTTTTAAAGCAGACCAAGCAGGCCAGCAGCACGGTTCAATTCCCGTGCCAGCCTCCCCGGACAGGCGCCGGAATGTGGCGACTAGGGGCTTTTCACAGTAACTTCGTTGAAGCCTACTCGTGACAATAAGCGATTTTCATTTCATTTCATTTCAATCTAGTTTAACACAAAGAGTAAATTAGAAGCCTACATTTGCCTTGCACAACTAGTTCACATCAACCAATTCAGACTATATTTGACTTTACTCAATTAGCTACAATTAGAGGGGCAGCACAGTGGCGCAATGGTTAACACTGCCTCACGGCACCGAGGACCCCGGTTCGATCCTGGCCCCGGGTCACTGTCCGTGTGGAGTTTGCACATTCTCCCAGTGTCTGCGTGGGTCTCACCCCCACAACCCAAAGATGTGCAGGGTAGGTGGATTGGCCACGCTAAATTTCCCCTCAATTGGAAACATTTTTTTTAAAAGAGAAAAAAAATTAACTACAATTAGGATAAGGGTAGGTCAAATGAATGAGTTAACTTTGCTTGTGAAATCGAAGAGTTCAGACAAGTTGTACATTATCAACTATTACCACCCTCTGAAACACCATTATCAGTACTTGAATATCAAATATGCAAATAATTACTTTTTTGAATAGGCAAACTAAATAACTGGTAACAAAAGGAGTTCAGTGATGTCGCAGTAATTCAGCATTAACTGGATGCTAAATAAATGATAAACTGTTATTAATTATAATTGTCAGGTGTGACATTAATTTATCCCCTGATAACTGACAATTAACAGCATCAGCCAGTCATTCTGTCTAAAAGTTTAAATGTTTGCATTTCCAGGATTGATACAATCTCGCCTGCCTCAGTGAACTAATGAGTTGCCCTGCTTTTTCCTGTAAGGGTAGCGTGAGTCTTCTGAGACATCGAGGCAGTGACTTGTATCACCACTCCTCCAGGAAGCTCTGTGAGTGGATACATTCACTTTCCGTGCTGGGAAATCCATCTGGACTGACTGACTTAAATCAGTCTCCCTTTGTTGCATGGAGACTGGTACATGTGGTAAAGCCATTCCATAATGAATTCCGTAGCCTCTCTCTTGGTGATGCGCTTTCTGAACTTACAGAGACAACTTTCTACACAGATGAATAAAGTGCTGCTGAAGGAACCTGTTGTGTATGTAATTTGGAATAACACAAGCTACCACTTGATGCAGTTTTTGAAGTGAGTTCAATGTGTTTTATTGAACTATTAGCACAGTTCTCAATGAGTTCGACTCTCTGCTAATCTAATTGTAGTAACTCAGTCTAACTAAACCAGCCTTGCTCTAAGCCACGTGCTGGGGTGAGATGGAGAGGATACACCCTGTCTCACTCTGTAAGTGCTGGTCTGTGGAAAGAGGCGGGGTGTGAGTGCCTCATCCCTTTTATAGTGAGATAGCACCCCTGAGTGTCCTGACTGCTCATTGGTCGTGTCCTATTCTATGTGTTCATTAGCTGCATGTTTGCATATCATGGCAGAACCAAGGACTGAAAACAGAGCTAGAACGACATTGTCACAGACACTAAATATTGTAACCGATTTGCTATCCGGCATAATATCTTACCATCAATCATCCATAATATCTCACCATCAATCGTACATGATGAAATCTTACCCAACAGCTCTTGAAATAACGGGTTTATTAAAGCTTACTGAAAATAAGAGCTTACAACATCGACAGTACTGTCTTCCTCTGCTAATGTGGTATTTCCTCTTTGAACTAAAAGCAGATAAAGGACCTCCATTTCCTAAAGACACTGCAGAATTATCCAGTAGCTGCCAACTTACCTGGGTGATTATCAATTGCATCCTTTATAATGCACACCAACACCTTCTCTTTAACCAATATTAAACTGCTGGATCTATCATTCTCAAGATTCTGTTACTGTGCTACAACCAAATGCTCCACTAGGTGGCTCCACTGGGGCAATGACCCCGATTGTGGAATAGAGTTAGAGTACTGAGAATAGAATTCTTGATCTTCACTGCTCAATCATCTGGGCCACCCAAATTACACATTTTCAACATGTTTTACTACGATAACATGATAACTAAGAATAGTAAACCATGCCAGTCAGTGTTGTTATGAAATCATTTTATTGGCTCCAAACAAAGATTGAATACAAATGTAACGTAACTGCAGAATTAATATGGGGCCAATGGGAGGCTTGCCCATTGGTAGGAGAGTCAGCGGGGTATCTCTGTCAGTTCATGGGGGAAGCCTGATGGGATCAAATGCTCTTCAGGCACTTGTGGCTACCATTGAGAGTCCCCCCCTGCAATTGAGGTCTCTGGCAGCAGAAGTCCCACCCTCCAAGAGGTGCCAGCCAGAGGTTGGCAGCTAGTTAGCCCCACCAGTGCCAGCACTGTGCCCACCCAAGGCCCAGAAATGCTGTGGGACCCCAGACCAAAGGTGAGTGAAGATGGAATGGGAGTCGTAGGGTGGGGGTGACAGAACAGGTGGTCAGGGGATGTCAGAGACAAGGGTAGCCCGACGTACACCCGATCCCCCCTCCCCCCCCCCCCCCCCCCCGCCCCCCCCGCCACCGCCGACAGGGTTGGCTGCTTCCCAAGGGAGTGCAGAGGTGGATTAACAACTCTGTCCACCCCACACACACTCTCTACCCCCAACCCTCACACTCCCTTCCTCCACCTCGCCCCACTCTCTCTACCCCCACCACTCACACACACTCTCTACCCCCATCACTCACACGCACTCTCTCCTTCCCCACCCTTCACCCACGCTCTCTACTTCCCCCACCCCCTCTCACACTCTCTTCCCCCACCTCTCACACACACTTTCTCTTCCCCACCTCTCACACACACTTTCTCTTCCCCCACCTCTCACACACACTTTCTATTCCCCCACCTCTCACACACACTTTCTCTTCCTCCACCTCTCACACACACTTTCTATTCCCCCACCTCTCACACACACTTTCTCTTCCCTCACCCCTCACACTCACTCTCTTTCCCCGCCCCTCACACACACTCTCTTTCCCCGTCCCTCACACACTGTCTCTTCCCTCACCCCTCACACACTCTCTCTCTTCCCCCACCCCTCTTACACACTCTCTCTTTCCCATCCTTCACACTCTCTCTCTTCCCCCACCCCTCCCACATTCTCTCTTCCCTAACCCCTCACACTCACTCTCTCTTCCCCACCCCTCATACGCTCTCTCTTCCCCCACCCCTCACACACACTCTCTCTATCCCCACTCCTCGCACAGTCTCTTTCCCCGCCCCTCACACTCTCTTCCTTCCCCCACCCCCTCACACTCTCTTCCCCCCACCCTCACACTCTCTCTCTTCCCCCCCATCCTCACGCACTCTCTCTTCCCTCCGCCTTTTCCTCACCCACTCTCTACCCCCACCCTCCCACACTCTCTTTCCTCCCCCACCCCTCACACACACTCTCTCTTCCCTAACCTCTCACACTCACTCTCCCTACCCCCACCCTCCCACACTCTCTTTCTTCCCCCACCCCTCACACACACTCTCTCTTTCTCCCACCCCTCTTACAGACACTCTCTCTTCCCTAACCCCTCACACTCACTTTCTCTTCCCCCACCCCTCGCACTCTTTCTTCCCCCCACCCCTCACACACACTCTCTCTACCCCCACTCCTCGCAGTCTCTTTCCCATCCTTCACTCTCTCTCTCTTCCCCCATCCCTCGCACACTCTCTCTCTTCCCCCACCCCTCGCACACACTCTCTCTTTCCCCCACCCCTCGCACACACTCTCTCTTTCCCCCACCCCTCACACACACTCTCTCTCTTCCCCCACCCCTCACATACACTCTCTCTTTCCCCCACCCCTCGCACACACTCTCTCTTTCCCCCACCCCTCGCACACACTATCTCTTCCCCCACCATCCCTCACACACACTCTCTCTTTCCCCCATCCCTCACACACACTATCTCTTCCCCCCACCATTCCTCACACACTATCTCTTCCCCCCACCATCCCTCACACACACTATCTCTTCCCCCCACCATCCCTCACACACACTCTCTCTTTCCCCCACCCCTCACACACACTCTCTCTCTTCCCCCACCCCTCACATACACTCTCTCTTTCCCCCACCCCTCGCACACACTCTTTCCACCACCCCTCTCACACACTATCTCTTCCCCCCACCATCCCTCACACACACTCTCTCTCTTCCCCCACCCCTCACATACACTCTCTCTTTCCCCCACCCCTCGCACACACTCTCTCTTTCCCCCATCCCTCACACACACTATCTCTTCCCCCCACCATCCCTCACACACACTATCTCTTCCCCCCACCATCCCTCACACACACTATCTCTTCCCCCCACCATCCCTCACACACACTATCTCTTCCCCCACCATCCCTCACACACACTCTCTCTTTCCCCCACCCCTCACACATACTCTCTCTTCCCCCCACCATCCCTCACACTCGCTCTTTCTCAATGCAACAACCATTGGTGCTGTTGAGTTTGAGTTGCAGGAGCTCTGAAGAAAATGTGTTGATTTCTCAATCATCTATTACATTGTTCATCTATGTTTTAATATTTTGAGTCCCCAAACATCAGTAAAACGTTGCTTTTTACGTGAAAATTATTGGTGCCATTTGGCATTGTATTTTTCATAGAATTTACAGTGCAGAAGGAGGCCATTCGGCCCATTGAGTCTGCACCGGCTCCTGGAAAGAGCACCCTATCCAACCCCCTATCCCCAAAACTCAGTAACCCCACCCAACACTAAGGGCAATTTAGCATGACCAATCCACCTAACCCGCATGTGTTTAGACTGTGGGAGGAAACCGGAGCACCCGGAGAAAACCCACGCACACACGGGGAGAATGTGCAGACTCCGCACAGACAGTGACCCAGCGGGGAATCGAACCTGGGACCCTGGAGCTGTGAAGCAATTGTGCTAACCACTAGGCTACCACGCTGCCCAGTTGAAACCATAAAACATTGAATTATTAGTCTTTAGCATAGCTAGAAATTCCCTATGCAATATTTGAATTATGTTATTCCAGCCTACCAAAACATGAGCTTTACTGACAAGACATGGAGCAAAACTGGTTGAATAGAGTTGATACAGATCAGCCATAATAGCAGAACAAGCTCAAGGGGCTGAGTGGCCGACTCGTGTTTGTATGGTCCTATTTAGATATCAATGAATGGGGCTTGGTACATGTGTAAAAACGTTTGTGTATCAAGCCCTTTCCCCAGTCAATTCAAACTAATCTAGAGTTCAAAGAACTATTAGTCTGCAAAATTAATGGATCACCTAGTCTGATTTTCTCCTGCATTTGAGGTTAAATGTTGTCAGATCTAGAAATCTGATCCATCTTCAGGGCCTCAAACCAAACTAAGGCCATTGATCCCTTTATATCCAAGGAATCTACCACTGTATCATCCTCAATAGTGAAAATGAATACACAACATAAACATTTACATTTCAACCATACCCTTTCCTCAATCCTCACCACCATGCTAAATCTTTCAAAGGACCTATGTGTTTTTTCTGGCCACAAACAGAGCTTATGTACATTTACCATGGGGATACCACCTGATCAGTTGTTTCATTTTGCATATTTGGCATTCATTTGTGGCTTTAGTTAACATCTGCTGTAACTGATACCAATACCTGCTATTACGATACTGGACCAGACACTAACAGTGGCGAGGATACCGGATAGAAATCCCAATATTTAATTTAATTTGTAAGACTGTGTGGAATGGGGATATGGGGCAGAATTCTCCAACCCTCCAGGGGTCAGAGAAACGCCCGGGGCCGGCGTCAATCCCGCCCCCGCCGTGTCCCGAATTCTTCACCCCCCGAGATTCGGCGGGGGCGGGAATTGCGCCACGCCAGTCGGCAGACCCCCGCGCCGGACCTTCCGCGGTGATTCTCTGGCCCGCGACGGGCCAAAGTCCCGCCGCTGACAGGCCTTTCCCGCCGGCGTGGATTAAACCACCTACCTGACCGGGATTGGTGGCGCGGGCGGGCTCCGGGGTCCTGGGGGGGGGGGGGGGGGTGCGGGGCGATCTGACCCCGGGGGGTGCCCCCATGGTGGCCTGGCCCGCGATCGGGGCCCACCGATCAGCGGGCGGGCCTGTGTCGTGGGGGCACTCTTTTTCTTCCGTCCACGCCATGGCCTTCGCCATGGTGGGGGTGGAAGAGACCCCCTCCCCTGCGCTGCGCCGGTATGACGTCAACAGCCGCTGAAGCTTCGGGAAATGCGCGGACTTACGCCGGCCGGCGAAGTCCTTTTGGCCCCGGCTGGCGTGGCGCCATAGGCCGTTCACGCCAGCCGGCGGAGTGGGAACCACTCCAGCGCGGGCCTAGCCCTCAATGTGAGTGCTTGGCCCCTAATGGTGCGGAGACTTCCGCACCTTTGGAGCGGCCCGACGCCGGAGTGGTTCACGCCATTCCAACACGCCGGGACCCCCCGCCCCGCCGGGTAGGAGAGAATCCCGGCCCTGGTATACGAAAACCGACTTTAGTACTGACACAGGATTGAACTAACTTTATCATACTAGAGATAGCTTTCAAATACCTGGTAACAATGCTTAACAATAAAATGAAACACTTCAACTACTTTTTAAAAATATTTTTATTGAAGAAAGTTTTCATTATAACAAAATAAACATAACTCTATACACCAAATGCGTAAAGGTATAACACAAAAATAGCACAATCAATGCAATACTTAACCCCCTAAACCCCACCCTTCAACATACAACCTAAAAGTTAAACAACTGAAGTCTGCCCCATCATCAGCTGACGGTGACTAACTCTCTGAAAAAGGAAATGAGTGTCTGCCATCTCGAGTAGAACTATTCTGCTGTCCCCCTAATGGTGTACTTGACCTTCTCTAGATACAGAAACTCCATTAGGTCACCCAACCAGGCCGAGGCACTGGACGGAGTAGGAGTCCTCCACCCCAGCAGAATTCACCTCCGGGCTATCAACGAGGCCAAGGTGAGGACATCCGCCTTCAGCTGCGTCTGCAGCACTGCACGAGAGGGTCCAATACCCTAAAATGGCCACCAGCGGGGAAGGTACCAGCTCAATATCAAGGATCCCTAAGCTGGTGTTAAAGAAGGAGACCCAGAAGTTAACAAGTTTAGGACACGACTAGGATATGTGGGTATAATTTGCCAGCCCCCAAGAACAACATTCCCACCTATCCTCCAATCCCGAGGTAAAAACATTCATCCTTGCTTTGGTCAGATGCACCTGTGCTCAACCTTGAACTGAATCAAGCTGAGCCTGGCACATGAGGAGGTAGAGTGACCCCGTGAAGAGCCTCACTCCACACATCTCATCACAAACTGGACGCAACTCAACCTGCCACTTCCTCTTCACCTCATCCAACGGAGCCTCCTCCGTCGACAAAATCTGGCTACAAATGTCCACAATCCTTCCCTCACCCAACTCAGTCGTTGATAAGATCCTATTCAAGAGGGAGGGTGAAGGTGCCAAGAGAAATGAAGAAATCTCCTTACGCGAGGAATTGCGAACCTGGAAATACCTGAATAAATCAGTCCCGAGGAGCTGGATTTTGTCCAACAGCCCCTTAAAACCGACAAACCTATCATCCGCAGACAGATCCCCAAACCTCCTCCCCCCATGACCTGAACGAGCCTAAACCCGCTGGCACAAGGGGATGATTCCTACAAATAGGGGCGAACAACGACATAGAGCCCAGCTTAAAGTGTTGTCTAAACTGCCTCCAATTTATTTACTCACGGGATGTGGATGTCACTGGCTGGGCATTAGATCCTGAGAATGGCCACCACTACCGGATCTAAGATACATTTTGCAGGAGAAAACTGAAGAGAGGCAGTTACCAAGGCCCCCAAGCTAGAACCACTACAAGAACCCGCCTCCATCTTCCCCCATATGGAATTCAGATCCTTGAGCCACCCCAATATCTTTTCAACATCAGCTGGCCAGTAATAAAACAACAAGTTAGGGAAAGCTAATCCACCCAGCTGTTTCTCCCTCTGAAGAAACGCCCTGCGAATGGGGGTCTCACCCACCCAACCGAAGGAAGCTATCATTTTGTTGACTCCAGCAAAGAAAGGTTTGGGGAGAAAAAATAGGGAGACACTGAAAAAGAAATGAAAACCTCAGGAGGACATTCATTTTAATAGTCTGAACCCTGCCCACTAAGGACAGGGAGTGGTTAATCCACTTCACAAGTCAGACCTGACCCCATTCACCAGACTAGTGGAATTTAACTTATGGAATGAGGCCCAATCCTGGGCCAACCAGATTCCCAGATTACGAAAGCTAGACCAGACAAGGCAAAAAGGCAACATCCCCAGATCGGCTCCCCTTCCAAGGGGGGTTCACCAGAAAGCATTCACTCTTCTCATAATTCAACCTATACCCGGAGAAGGAGCCAAAACTCTTAAGTAGCCTCCTTATTTTATCCATGGTGGAAACTGGGTCCATGATATAAAGAAGCAGATCGTCTACGTACAAGGAAAGCCTATGTTCCCTCCCATCCTGCTCAGTGGAAGATCTTAATGCTATGGCCAGCAGTTCAATTGCCAAAGCCATTGAAAGTGGAGACAATGGACAACCCTGCCTTGTACCCCTATTCAACTGAAAGTAACCCGGGCTCAAGGCATTTGTGCAAACACTTGCAGTGGGAGCCCTATACAGAAGACAAATCCAAACTATTAACCTGCCCCAAAGCCAAAGCTCCCAAGAATGCTACATCGATACCCCCACTCGACCATATCAAATGCTTTTTTAGGCATCCATTGAAACAATAACCTACGGTTTGGGCCCTGGAGAGGAGGAAAGAATGATATTTAATAATTGACATGTATTGGCCAAAAACGGTCGATTCTTTACAAAACCTGCCTGCTCTTCAGAAATCAACCTTGGGAGGCAGGACTCCAACCGCATTGCCAACACTTTAGCCAGTAATCTAGCATCAGCAACGAGATAGGCCGATACAACCCACAGTCTGTAGGGTCCTTATCCTTCTTCAAAATCAAGGCCTGCGTCAGTGCAACTAGCATTACCCCCTGGGACTAGGAATCATTAAACATGTCCAATATCAGTGGGATCAACTGACCCGCAAATGTCTTACATAATTCGATGGGAAATCCAACCGGGCCCGGAGCTTTACCCAACTGCATTAAGCCAATACATTTCATAATCTCCTCGGGGCCTAATGCGGGAGTCCAACTCCTCCCTTCTCTCCCCCTCCACTACCTGGAAGGCCAACCCCTCCAAAAACTGCACCATGGACGAACTCCCCTCCGGAGGCTCTGATCTATAAAAACTTTGATAAAAGGCTTCAAAAGCGGCATTAACCTTCAATGGGGCGGAAACCAACCTGCCAACTGAGTCACTTACCTATACAATCTCACAGGAGGCAGCCTGCGTCTCAGCTGGTGTGCTAGAAGGCAATGGTTTTCTCCCTGTGTTCATAGAGTGTCCCCCTCGAGCGCTGCAGTTGGCTCATCGCCTTACCTGTTCAGAGTAGCTCTTATTCCGTCTGCACCTTTTTCCTGCTCACAAGCAACTCTAGTGTAGGGGAAGCAAATACCGATGGTCCACCTCAGGGATGGAACCCACCAGCCTCTGCTGCTCCACACTTTAACTCCTATCTTTTTATCTCCAATCAACCAAAACCTATCTGGTCAAAATCCACTTTTAAAATGCAGTTAGAAAACACAGGAATACCTGCTGTATAGTGATGCCTTGGAGAAATTACTTTGAGAGAGAGAGGTTCTTCAGGAAACAGCTGCCAGAATCTTGCCTGTGTCAAACTATTGTTTAACATCCCAGCTGTTGGCAGAAAACTCCTGTCCCATTCACATCCAGATCTAAATCTGCTCCCATTAGCTACATCATCACTATCCCACTAACAGGGTTATGACTATCTTACTAAGGCTAACCACAACCCCTCAATTAGCTAACCCGCAGGGAACCTTCTGCCTATAAACAAAATTCCAATCACCACATTTAGGCAACCATGGCTGGAATGAATTATGATCTCAGTTTTTAATGATGCTTTAATTATCCCTTCTGGAGCCCCAATATCTGCCTGTTTGGTGTAATTGTTATGGTCTATAATGCTTCTGTGAAACTTGGAATGTTTTGATGCCCTGGGACCTCCAAGGTAGTGTATTTGGGAGGATCCAGCAGAGGGCAGCAGAGCAGAGCTTCTGATTGGCTGTTCCGGGGAGATTTGCATATGTGCAGTGCGGTCAGCGTAAGTTGAAGGTGTACCTGCGCAAGTGACCCGAGGAGTTCGAGTGAAGGCAAGCATCCAGCAGAGGGCAGCAGAGCCGAGCTTCTGATTGGCTGTTCCGGGGAGATTTGCATACGTGCAGTGCGGTCAGCGTAAGTTGAAGGTATACCTGCACAAGTGACCCGAGGAGTTCGAGAGAAGGCAAGCATCCAGCAGAGGGCAGCAGATTGGCTGTTCTGGGGAGATTTGCATACGTGCAGTGCGGTCAGCGTAAGTTGAAGGTGGTTTGTGAAGGGGCTGTTTTCAAGTGACAGCTTTACCCGAAACACTACTTACGTAGTGTCTCCCACCCATCCTCCTCCTCTAACCATAAAAAAAGTTCTGTCCGTCAGATTGCTAAACTAACAAGTTTTTTTTTTTTAGTTTTTAGTTTTCAGTAGTTGGGAAGTTAGTTCAGTGGGAATGGAGGCTAGGGCAGTTGAATGTTCCTCCTGCAGAATGTGGGAGGAAAGGGTCACCTCGAGTGTCCCTGCTGACTACATCTGCGAGAAGTGCACCCAACTCCAGCTCCTCGAGAACCGCGTTAGGGACCTGGAGCTGGAGCTGGATGAACTTCGGATCATTCGGGAGGCGGAGGGGGTTATTGAGAGGAGTTATAGGGAGGTAGTCACACCTCAGGTAAAAGTAGAAGGTAGATGGGTTACCGTCAGGGGAGGGAGAGGGAACCGACAGGCAGTGCAGGGATCACCTGTGGTCGTTCCCCTCTATAACAAATATACCGTTTTGGATACTGTTGCGGGGGATGACTTATCAGGGGTAAGCAATGGGGCACAGGTCTCTGGCACAGAGTCTGTCCCTGTTGCTCAGAAGGGAAGGGAGAAGAGGAACAGAGCACTTGTCATTGGGGACTCCATAGTTAGAGGAACAGACAGGAGGTTCTGTGGGAACGAAAGAGACTCACGGTTGGTGTGTTGCCTCCCAGGTGCCAGGGTTCGTGATGTCTCTCATCGTGTTTTTGGGATCCTTAAGGGGGAGGGGGAGCAGCCCCAAGTCGTGGTCCACATAGGTACCAACGACATAGGTAGGAAGAGAGATGGGGATTTGAGACAGAAATTCAGGGAGCTAGGGTGGAAGCTGAGAGCTAGAACAAACAGAGTTGTTATCTCTGGGTTGTTACCCGTGCCACGTGCAAGCGAAGTGAGAAATAAGGAGAGAGAGGAGTTGAACACGTGGCTACAGGGATGGTGCAGGAGGGAGGGTTTTGGTTTCCTGGATAATTGGGGCTCATTCTGGGGTAGGTGGGACCTCTACAAACAGGATAGTCTTCACCTGAACCAGAGGGGTACCAATATCCTGGGGGGGAGATTTGCTAGTGCTCTTCGGGGGGGTTTAAACTAATTCAGCAGGGGGATGGGAACCTAAATTGTAGTCCCAGTGTACAGGATGTTGAGAGTAGTGAGGTCAGGGATAGGGTTAAAAGTTCGAAAGAGGGCACCGGAAAGCAAGACGCTGGTTTGAAGTGTGTCTACTTCAACGCCAGGAGCATCCGGAATAAGGTGGGTGAGCTTGCAGCATGGGTTGGTACCTGGGATCTTGATGTTGTGGCGATTTCGGAGACATGGGTAGAGCAGGGACAGGAATGGTTGTTGCAGGTTCCAGGATTTAGATGTTTCTGTAAGAACAGAGAAGATGGTAAAAGAGGGGGGGTGTGGCATTGTTAATCAAGGAAAGTATTACGGCGGTAGAAAGGACGTTTGAGGACTTGTCTACTGAGGTAGTATGGGCCGAGGTTAGGAACAGGAGAGGAGAGGTCACCCTGTTGGGAGTTGTCTATAGACCTCCGAATAGTTCCAGAGATGTAGAGGAAAGGATTGCAAAGATGATTCTCGACAGGAGCGAGAGTAACAGGGTAGTTGTTATGGGGGACTTTAACTTTCCAAATATTGACGGGAAATACTATAGTTCGAGTACTATAGATGGGTCAGTTTTTGTGCAGTGTGTGCAGGAGGGTTTTCTGACACAGTATGTAGACAGGCCAACAAGGGGCGAGGCCGCATTGGATTTGGTACTGGGTAATGAACCCGGCCAGGTGTTAGATTTAGATGTGGATGAGCACTTTGGTGATAGTGATCACAATTCGGTTATGTTTACTTTAGCAATGGGCAGGGATAGGTATATACCGCAAGGCAAGAATTATAACTGGGGGAAAGGCAATTATGATGCTATTTGGCAAGATTTAGGATGTATAGGATGGGGAAGGAAACTGCAGGGGATGGGTACAATCAAAATGTGGAGCTTTTTCAAGGAACAGCTACTGCGTGTCCTTGATAAGTATGTACCTGTCAGGCAGGGAGGAAGTTGTCGAGCAAGGGAACCGTGGTTTACTAAGGAAGTTGAAGCACTTGTCAATAGGAAGAAGAAGGCTTATGTTAGGATGAGACATGAAGGCTCAGTTAGGGCACTTGAGAGTTACAAGTTAGCCAGGAAGGACCTAAAGGGAGAGTTAAGAAGAGCGAGGAGAGGACACGAAAAGTCGTTGGCGGATAGGATCAAGGAAAACCCTAAGGCTTTCTATAGGTATATCAGGAACAAAAGAATGACTAGAGTAAGATTAGGGCCAATCAAGGATAGTAGTGGAAAGTTGTGTGTGGAATCAGAGGAGATAGGGGAAGCGTTAAATGGATATTTTTCGTCAGTGTTTACACTGGAGAAAGACAATGTTGTCGAGGAGAATACTCAGGTTCAGTTGACCAGGCTAGATGGAATTGAGGTTCACAAGGAGGAGGTGTTATCAATTTTGGAAAATGTCAAAATAGATAAGTCCCCTGGGCCAGATGGGATTTATCCTAGGATTCTCTGGGAAGCCAGGGAGGAGATTGCAGAGCCTTTGCCTTGATCTTTATGTCGTCTTTGTCGACAGGAATAGCGCCGGAAGACTGGAGGATAGCAAATGTTGTTCCCTTGTTCAAGAAGGGGAGTAGAGCCAACCCTGGTAATTATAGACCTGTGAGCCTTACTTCGGTTGTGGGTAGAATGTTGGAAAAGGTTATAAGAGATAGGGTTTATAATCATCTTGAAAAGAACAAGTTGATTAGCGATAGTCAACACGGTTTTGTGAAGGGTAGGTCATGCCTCACAAACCTTATTGAGTTTTTTGAGAAGGTGACCAAACAGGTGGATGAGGGTAAAGCGGTTGATGTGGTGTATATGGATTTCAGTAAGGCGTTTGATAAGGTTCCCCACGGTAGGCTATTGCAGAAAATAAGGAAGTATGGGATTGAAGGTGATTTAGCGGTTTGGATCAGTAATTGGCTAGCTGAAAGAAGACAGAGGGTGGTGGTTGATGGGAAATGTTCATCCTGGAGTTCAGTTACTAGTGGTGTACCGCAAGGATCTGTTTTGGGGCCACTGCTGTTTGTCATTTTTATAAATGACCTGGAAGAGGGTGTAGAAGGATGGGTTAGTAAATTTGCAGATGACACGAAGGTCAGTGGAGTTGTGGATAATGCTGAAGGATGTTATAGGATACAGAGGGACATAGATAAGCTGCAGAGCTGGGCAGAGAGGTGGCAGATGGAGTTTAATGCGGAAAAGTGTGAGGTGGTTCACTTTGGAAGGAGTAACAGGAATGCAGAGTACTGGGCTAATGGCAAGATTCTTGGTAGTGTAGATGAACAGAGAGATCTCGGCATCCAGGTACATAAATCCCTGAAAGTTGCCACCCAGGTTAATAGGGCTGTTAAGAAGGCATATGGTGTGCTAGCCTTTATCAGTAGGGGGATTGAGTTTCGGAGCCACAAGGTCATGCTGCAGCTGTACAAAACTCTAGTGCGGCCGCACCTGGAGTACTGCGTGCAGTTCTGGTCACCACATTATAGGAAGGATGTGGAAGCTTTGGAAAGGGTTCAGAGGAGATTTACTAGGATGTTGCCTGGTATGGAGGGAAGGTCTTACGAGGAAAGGCTCAGGGACTTGAGGTTGTTTTCGTTAGAGAGGAGAAGGCTGAGAGGTGACTTAATAGAGACATATAAGATAGTCAGAGGGTTAGATAGGGTGGACAGTGAGAGTCTCTTTCCTCGGATGGTGATGACCAACACGAGGGGACATAGCTTTAAATTGAGGGGTGGTAGATATAGGACAGATATCAGAGGCAGTTTCTTTACTCAGAGAGTAGTAGGGGTGTGGAACGCCCTGCCTGCAACAGTAGTAGACTCGCCAACTTTAAGGGCATTTAAGTGGTCACTGGATAGACATATGGATGAAAACGGAATAGTGTAGGTCAGATAGGCTTCAGATGGTTTCACAGGTCGGCGCAACATCGAGGGCCGAAGGGCCCGTACTGCGCTGTAATGTTCTATGTTCTATGTTCTATGACCCCCAAACCTGCACTGGGAACACCCCAGCTCCGTCCCCCACCCCCAAAAAATGATTCTCAGATAAGGATTGCAGGTCAATTACACTACCGATGGATACATGCTGTGCACTGGAAAACATGCTAAAATACAATTTAAGTCATAAATTTCCAATGGCTCCAATTGCCTTAGAGCAACAGTGACCCAGAAACAGTTAAAAGAATTAAAGCCACTTCTAGCTTCTAGGCAACGATAACACTGGCCCACCCCGACCCCCTACAGAGCACACCCCATCCTCCGTGATCATTCACTGGAGTCCCGCCCACCCTTCCCCTGCCCAGGCTCCCACAAGGTCTCCACAGCCCAGACTACCCCATCTCCGACTGCCCTCCACCCTTGACCTGACCTGACCCCATCGACCAAACGTCACCCAGCCCAAGCTGCATGCTCCATCCCCCCCCCCCCCCCCCCCCCCCCCCCCCCCCCCCCCACCCTTCAGTCTGATCTGACCTCCAACCACCAATGGAGTTATGCAATTTGGGCCTCGGGAAAGAAGTGGTGCGTTTCCGGCCTTGGGAAAGGAAAAATGCAGTTTGGGCCTTAAGAATGGAATGGTAGGGCAGCACGGTGGCCTAGTGGTTAGCACAACCGCTTCACGGCGCTGAGGTCCCAGGTTCGATCCCGGCTCTGGGTCACTGTCGTGTGGAGTTTGCACATTCTCCCCGTGTCTGCGTGGGTTTCGCCCCCACAACCCAAAAATGTGCAGAGTAGGTGGATTGGCCACGCTAAATTGCCCCTTAATTGGAAAAAATAATTGGGTAATCTAAATTTATAAAAAAAAATGGAATGGTGCAGATTGGGCTTCTATAATGTTTATGCTGATGCTGAATTTTGATGTGGTAGTGTTAACAAAAAACATTAGACTTAGATATTACAGAGCAACTATAACATGTGACTGCTATCAACTCCTTACTAACACCTTGTTCTAGAACATGTGGTGCATCTGGGCCATGTGCCTGTATACTCGCATCACCTGCTGGTTGGATGCTAGAACTACAATAGTAAAACACATAACTTATAATACACATACACATGATGATAATCTACTCATAATATGTACAGATGATAGTCTACCTATCATCTCATCCTCCTTTCTTTTGAAATGATTTTGAATCATAATCATGTACATTCAAACTATACAGGTATACATTGATTATAGTCATGTAAAACTGCATGCTTGCAAACGTGACTGTTCATCAGTTCAATCCATCAGGCTTCCGACTGATTTTGCTGCTGAACCGCCTTTGTTGCCTGAAGTCGCCTTTTTCCTGTGCTTGTGGTATTGAAATATGTGTTGACTTCTTGTTTTCTTTGCTCTATTTTCGAAGAACCATAGTCTTCTTGCTTCTTGAAAGATCTGTCACTGAAGCATGCAGAACTCTTGTTCTTTTCTTTTTTCAATCTCAAGACAGGCTTGATATCTATATGCATCTTGATCTATATTTTCCTTGAGTGTGAACTGGTCTAGTTGTGAGATCTGACTCGCTGAGGTTTCACGGAGTTTGGTTAGGTTTGCCTGCAACCTCTGTACATCCTTAACTAATTGTGTTATCTCACGGCCTTTTGCTGTGAGTTCAACTTCCTGACTTGAGCTTGTTAACATTTCGATTGCTTGTTCCCCACCAGGAGCTTTCTGGATCTGGGTGGCCAGCTGCAGGGATTTTTGAGCTGAGGAAAGTTGCTCACGTAAGGTCTCTGTCTCTTTTTGAACCACCTTTTCCCTCTGATTGACTCTTTCCAGATCTGTCCTGTTAACTTCAACTTCATCCACTTTGGCAATTGATTCTGCATCATACTTTGCTTTTAAATCAAACAACTCAGCCTGAGTTGATTCCAGGGCTGTCTGTAATACTTGGATCTTGTGAGTAGCCTCCTCAGATTTGGAGGCCAAAAATACTTGAGTCTCCTTCTACTTCCTGTCCTTTTCTGTGAAGTCATTCTGTAATTTCTGCTCTTTCCCAAGAGCAAGGCTTTCTGCTTTGCCTGCTCAAGGCCTGCTCATACTCATTGATATTTTTCTTTAAGTGTTTTTATTGTTACTTCCTGATTCTTGACTTCTGCAAACTCATTGTTGTATTCCTCAAGTGTGTGCCGCAGTTTCTGATTCTCGGTTTCTATATCTTGCATACGCTAGACTTTGAGCTGGAGCTGTTGTCCTGGACCTAATGCTGGAACGGGATCACTGAGATCACTGTTGGTGATACACAGAGTTGCATTTTCAGATTGCAATGGGCGGTTCTTCTCCAGCAGAAGTACCTCTCGGGTTGTGGATGTGTCCTGTGATCCAGGTCCTTCTGATGCAACACCTTACATCAACTGCAGGATGCGCTTCTCATTTTTAACCTCCTCATAGTCAGACTGCCCTTTCAGCTTGTCCTCTACTTGCTAGAATGTGCTGCGCTTTGCACTGAGCTGCTGTTCTTTGGTGTCTCTGAGATTATCCGTCACCACTAGCAGCTCTACCTTCTTCTCTTGCAGGCGGGTTTCCATAGCGTCTGTCTTTCTATTTAGCTCTTCCTTCTGGATGTTCAGTTGCTTGATTTCCTGATGCAATTCACCTATCTCCGCATGTGATTTCTGCAGTTTAAACACAGCATTTCTGTTATTGTCTCCGCTTGCTTCAAATGCTTTTATCGCCTGAATAAATTTGTTCTCCAATTTAAGGCAATTCCCTTTCATGGGAATTCTCCCTCTCTCTGGAGACTCAATACTGTGCTGACTGGAATTCATCTTTGTGTTCAGCTGGTTTATGAGTTGCCGATTCTCCTCAATGAGCTGTTTCTGGTGCACTATTTCTGCTCGTTGACAGTGAGCGGCCAGTTGCAGGGTTTTTAGTTCCCTCTTCTCCTCCCGTCGCACAGCTCGTGCCCTCTCCAGTTCCTTCATGTTTAGCTCCTGGTGCTGTTTCGATTCCAAAAGCTCATCATTTTCTTTCATGAGGCCATGACGTGCCAGTTGTTTTTTGTTTGCCGCTCAAGATCAGTGCATCTTGGCTTATTTGATTTCTTTCATTGCTTTTCAAACTCTTGCTTGTCCTGGTCTTCGGACCATTCGTTCTTGTTTTCTATTGTTCCGCACGACATTTCTGTTTGATGAGCAACTACTGACATCACCGTCGTGTTTCTTTTTCAGGAGACATTTGCCTCCAGAACCCATAGAGTCATCCTCTAAAGCAGCCTTTGCTTCACTTTGAAGATTTTGTTTCTGCTGACTTACGACTTGGTATTTATGCATTGTTTCATACTCTCGAGGTCACCCATATCTTCCATGTCCACTGCCCTTTCAGTAGTACCTTTTTTGTCATTCGCTGTGTGCGGAGCTGTGGCCTGAGTCTTGGATTGTTCCTCTGGAGTCTGTACTGACTTTTCATCTATGGCTGCCGTGTGAGCCACGGGTATATAGTCGGTGTCTGTATCTTCGGTGTCTGTATCATCAGTGTCTGTATCTTCAGTGTCTGTATAGTTGGCGTCTGTATCGTTGGTGTCTGTATAGTCGGTGTCTGTATCGCTAGTGTTTGTATCGCCAGTGTCTGTATCTTCGGTGTCTGTATCATCATTGTCTATATCGTCAGTGTCTGTATCTTCAGTTGTCTGTATAGTCAGTGTCTGTATCTTCGGTGTCTGTATAGTCAGCATCTGTATAGTTGGTGTCTGCATCTTTGGTGTCTGTTCAGTTGATGTCTGTATCTTCGGTATCTGTATCTCGGTGTCTGTATAATTGGTGTCTGCATCTTCGGTGTCTGTATAGTCAGTGTTTGTATCGTTGGTGTCTGTATCGTTGGTGTCTGTATCGTTGGTGTCTGTATCGTTGGTGTCTGTATCTTTGGTGTGTCTGTATCTTCGGTGTGTCTGTATCTTCAGTGTGTCTGTATCTTCGGTGTGTCTGTATCTTTGGTGTCTGTATCTTCAGTGTGTCTGTATCTTCGGTGTGTCTGTATCTTCAGTGTGTCTGTATCTTCGGTGTGTCTGTATCTTCAGTGTGTCTGTATCTTCGGTGTCTGTATCTTCGGTGTCTGTATTGTCGGTGTCTGTATAGTTGGTGTCTGTATCGTTGGAGTCTGTATAGTCCGGGTCTGTATCGTCAGTGTCTGTATCGTCGGTGTCTGTATCGGATAATCGCTGTACTAGCTGCAGTGACTCACATGCTGCTTTGTCTAGCAGTGACCGCTTGTCTGTTTCAACAATTGCAAAGTTAACTGTGAATAATTGTGTATTCACTTCAACTTGCAGGTTACACGTTCCCACGTTGATTGGTGCGCCATTGTAGTCGGTGAAATTGCAATCGTTATCCTCTATTCGTGGTTGAATCCACATCTTTAGCAGGTCTGCTTCGTTGATTAAATTTGCTCTGTCACCCGTATCCAGTTTGATGTTTGTATAGGTTTGATTAGTTATGAGAGGAATTGTCCAATTATCCAAGTGGCTTACTATTTCTTCTTCTACTGTTGTGTTTCGTTGTTCAGCGCCTTCATTGATCACGTCCACGAAAAAAGAACCTTCCAGGCCATCTGGTGCACCATTAAATTCAGCTTCCCTGTTCAGGGCTGTACTTTGCATAATTGATGAATCACTATTTTCTTTAGCCTTGGTTATTACATTAATACTCTTAGGTTGCTGCGTTCTTGTAATCGACAGGCATTGCTGGGCAAAATGCTTTCTCTTGGAGCATCGGGCGCACGTTTTCCAATATGCAGGGCATTTTCGGGGGGTGTGAGTTCTGCTGCCCCTCCGACATAAAATGCCGTCCTCTGAAAATGTCTCAAAATGGCCATCGCCCGGACCATGCTTCTGGGAGATTATGATGGAGCTGTATAAAATACTGGTTAGGCCACAGCTAGAGCACTGTGTGCAATTCTGGGTCGTCACACTACAGGAAGGATATGATTGCACCAGAAAGGGTGCAGAGGAGATTCACCAGGATGTTGCAGGTTAGGCTGGGCTTGTTCTCCTAAAAGCAGAGAAGGCTGAGGGGAACCTGATTGAGGTGTACAAAATTAGGAAGGGCGTAGATAGGGGAGATAGGAAGAAACATTTCCTCTCAGTAGAGGGGTCAATAACCTGTGGGCATAGATCTAAGGTAAGCAGCAGGAGATTTAACAGGGATTTGAGGAAAATCCTTTTCACCCAGGTGGAAATCTGGAACTCACTGCCTGAAAGGATGGTAGATGGGGTAATTCCTACAGCATTTAAGAAACATTTAGGTGAGTATTTGAAACATCATAACATAGAAGACTACAGACCAGGTGCTAGAAAATGAGATTAATATCGATAGGTGTTAGATTTCCGATGCAGGCATGATGAGCCAAAGAGTCTCTTTCTGTACGATTAAATTCTGTGACACAAACATTACAGAAAGTGCAATAAAATCCAATATGTCTCCATATTCCACTCTTTGGTGCCTCTATACAACTTCAATAGGCAGCTGTAATGCAGAACATGGCCAGCAGCGCGGGTTCAATTTGAGTATTAGCTGAGGTTCTCAACCTTGCCCCTCACCTGAGGTGTGGTGATCCTCAGGTTAAATCACCACCAATCAGCTCTCCCCCTCAAAGGGGAAAGCAGCCAATGGTCATCTGGGACTATGGAGACTTTACCTTTACCTTACATTCAAGTTCAATCAAGTGCAATAGAATTCAACTTTTCTCCGTATAGCATGGACCTCTCTGAGGAGCCTTCATACAATTTCAATATTCTTGATATTGACAAATACACTGAGGGACTAGAAAATCTGTCGAGACCCTCAGTGCTTGTGATGAACATTAAGCTACAAAAGCAGCTAGGGGGCAGCACGGTAGCATGGTGGTTAGCATCAATGCTTCACAGTTCCAGGGTCCCAGGTTCGATTCCCAGCTGGGTCACTGTCTGTGCGGAGTCTGCACGTCCTCCCCGTGTGTGCGTGGGTTTCCTCCGGGTGCTCCGGTTTCCTCCCACAGTCCAAAGATGTGCAGGTTAGGTGGATTGGCCAGGCTAAATTGCCCTTAGTGTCCTAAAAAATAAGGTTAATGGGGGTTGTTGGGTTACTGGTATAGGGTGGATACGTGGGCTTGAGTAGGGTGATCATTGCTCGGCACAACATCGAGGGCCGAAGGGCCTGTTTTGTGCTGTACTGTTCTAATTCTAATTCTAAAGCTAAAGGGTCACTCATAAGACCATAAGATATAGGAACAAATTAGGCCACTCGGCCCATCGAGTCTGCTCCGTCATTCAATCATGGCTGATGTTTTTCTCATCCCCATTCTCCTGCCTTCTCCCCATAACCCCTGATCCCCTTATTAATCAAGAACCTATCTATCTCTGTTTTAAAGACACTCAATGATTTGGCCTCCACAGCCTTCTGCGGCAAAGAGTTCCACAGATTCACCACCCTCTGGCTGAAGAAATTCCTCCTCATCTCTGTTTTAAAGGATTGTCCCTTTAGTCTAAGACTCATTACATCCCAGACAGACTGTGGGCAAAGCTTGGAGTAGACCTCTTCACCCTCACTCGTACTGGTTATATTGTCACAGTTGACTACTATTTAGACTACTATGAGTTAGGTTTGCTCATACCAATGAATACCAATGCACATTTCAGTCGTTATGTCATTCCCAATATTGCAATGGGTGGCACGGCGACACAGTGGTTAGCACTGCTGCCTCTCAGATCCAGGATCCCGGGTTCAATTCCGGCCTCGGGTGGCTGTCTGTGTGGAGTTTGCACTTTCTCCCCGTGTCTGTATGGGTTTCCTCTGGGTGCTCCGGTTTCCTCCCACGGTCCAAAGATGTGCAGGTTAGGTGGATTGGCCATGATAAATTGCCCCTTAGTGTCCAAATGTTAGATGGGGTTGCTGGGTCATGGTGATAGGGTTGAGGCGTGGGCTTAAGTAGGGTGCTCTTTCCAAGGGCAGGTGTAGACTCAATGGGCCAAATGGCTTCCTTCTGCACTGTAAATTCTATGCCTCTATGAGTGACAATCGCCCTCAGTTCACGAGTAACTTTGAGCACTTAATGAATGGAAAATTCAGCACTACAATTCACCTCCACACGATCCCCAATCAAACAGAAAGTCTGAGTCAATGGTGAGAATTGCCAAGAGAATCACAGAACTGTTACAGTACAGTAGGCCATTTGACCGAAACTGGCTCTCTAAATGAGCAACTCACTCAGTGCCATTTCCCCGCCTCCTTCCCCTAACACTGCACTTCAGATAACAGTCTAATCTCCTTTTGAATGCTTAGATAGAACAAAAAGTATCGTAAAAAGGTTGTTTAGATCCAGTACACAAGTGTACAGGGTGATCTTAGAGCGCAGAAACACTCTTACTGAAAGCATGGAAAGTAGTTCAGTCCAATGACTAATGGCACTTCACAGCCAGATTACTCCTCTCACACCGAGAAAATGACAGGCCAGAAGGAGTGACAGGGGTGTGTGACAAGATCAAAGTGAAATGACAGAAAGCCAAATTTCACATTGATAAAGCTGCCAAATCATCATTGTCAGAGCTGAGAGTTGGAGAGCCGAGTGTGAACATTCAACGCTGTCAACAAAAGACAGCCCACATGGCAACTTGGAAGCTATGTAGAAAAGCTGTTACCATGACCATACATAGTGCAAGTGAACGGCATGATTTTTCTTGGCCGCCATAGATATCTACGTGTAAGCAGGGAAACTGCTCTTTCACAGTAGACAGCTGATGAGGCAGATTTGATTTCACCACCCGAACGACCATCAGTCCCAGAGGTCACCCATTCCCAACAATTACCACAGCAGCAAAATTCCCCAGAGAGGCAATGTCACCCCAGAAACCAGACCAACAGGTCCCTCCACAGTGAGACGGGAGAATCCCGGCCAGTGTGTGTAGTGTGTGTGTGTAGAGGCAAGTGAAATTGGAACAAACTTAATAGAACAAACAGTGTTTAGGAATGCATGATCATTTTCTTTGTGGACTATGTATGCCGAATAATTTGCAAATAGGGCATTCACATTTTATTGCTTTCTATGAAAAGGGATGTTTGGATAAATACCTTTGTACATATGGTGTGTCATATTCATGCCATCTCTGAATAAAGGTTCGGGGCAGCAACCTTTTTTTACACGTTGCACACAACACTTAACTTCCATTTTGAACAAGATCCAGGAAGATCCCAAGTTTCCAGTAGCATTAACAAACTGACAAAAGAAGGCCCCCTCCTACCAATGAAGTCTCACGTTGTGTCAACTCGCATGTAGTGTTTGCCCCCTTTATGGGGTCCTCTGCCCAGAGGGTCAGGGGACCTGGATAACCAGTCAGGGGTCAGGGTGGGGAATCGCCCTAGCAAACGTGGGTTTCTGCATCGGTTCGATCCTGGAAGCTAACTTGCAGCCACGAGTCCACAATGCAAGCCTCTGCATTGTAGCGATATGTAAATTCACATTGCAGTTGTTATTTACCTAACTGGTCAACAGGAAACATTACACCACAGCTGAGCTGTTTACAAATCCCTGAACTGCACAGCCTCCCAATACTCCATGCCTATAAAAAGCAGAAATAAATACTACTTCAGCTCCCAAGCCACTTAGATTCTTAAATTAAAACGTGTAAACTAATATATTAAATTACTTTTATATCAAAATGGTCCGAGAACAAAAACACATGAAGGAAAGGTGGAATAATCTACAGCACGTGTCTAGTCAGATGTGCATCAGCCCTTCAGAGATTCATTAATCGCTTATGCACGCTGGATTTGGCAATTACATGGCACAACGCATTAATTCATGACTAGAACTAGCTTCCATTTATTTGGAATACACAGGAGGAGAGGGCTTTGACCTAATTAAATGTCAAGATATTTATAGTAAAACATTGAAACCATTGTAAAAATATTCTGAACAAATGGTGATTGCTTTTTCACCTGAGGTGCGCATTCTTCACCCATCTCTTCATTGAGCTGACTCAGGTGTAACTTCTTCATGCCGTCTGAAGGGGAGGTGTTGAGACGAGGTCAGCAATGTCACTACATTTTGGTATCAGAGATGCCTCCCATAATCACAGCATCCTGCTCTCATGTTCCACATGCCTTTGAGGCTTCAGGTCGTCATTTCCAGTTCAGAGAAAAATATTCTGCATGTAACACCTGTTTGATCAGAGGACTGTGGAGAAAAAAACGTCATGAATATATTTTGGTTGGTCCACTGTATTAGCTTATTTTACTGGCATTTTTAAAAACTTTACAATGATGCCCCTAGCTTTCATCAAAGTGTCGGTGTCTGTGTTTGTAAATATAGACTCCCTGGTTCCTGTAGGCAATATTCAACAATGTTCAACTACAGGATGCATCGCAAGCACTTTTATCTGAAAATAGTTGGCTGGCTGCAACCACCCCCTCTATAGTGACTGCACATGCAAAAGCACTGACCTTTATCCTGTCAAAGAGACATCAGTGACCTCACAAACCTGAACGTTCATATGTTCCTTTGAAAGTAACATCATTAGCTGGAAATCAGCACTGGCAGCTTTAAGTCATGCTTCCATTCTTTAAATGGCTTCTAAATACAAGGTTCACTATGTCAGCATTGTTAGACCCCAACTCAAGTTAACTGCTCCCCCACGCCCTGTTTATTACCAGCCCCAAACCAATATTTTAATCTGTGGCAATTATGCAAATCCTCTCACAAAGAACACAACAGGGGATTCCCAGTGCACCGCCGCTGTTGACACCAACCTATGCAGGGACTCTCCACGCATGGACACCCTCAGTCTTAACTACTGCCAGCAACAGCATTGCTTTAGGGGCTGATTGAGGCGATCGAGAAGAGGGTCGACAGAAGTATTCAAAATCATGAGGGGTCTGGACAGAGTGGAAAGGGAGAGACTGTTGCCACTCATGAAAGGATTGACAACCAAAGGGCAAAGATTTAAGGTAATTGGCAAAAGAAGCATAAGCAACCTGAGAAAACTCTTTTAACTGAACGTGTTTTTGGGGTCTGGGCTGCACTGCCTGAGAATGTGGTAGAGGCAGGGTTCACTCAAGGGAACTAGACTGTTATCTGAAATGTAAGAACGTGCAGGGTTATGGGGAGAATACAGGACAATGGCACTAAGAGAATTGCTCATTCAGAGAACCGATACATACACGATAGGCTGAAAGGCCTCTTTCGACACTGTACCATTTCTGTGATTCTGATAACCCTTCATCATAAATTGTTCTTCATTCCTGGATGTGGACGGTGGTTGACTCGTTAGACTGCTACTTGCTTCCTGTTTGGTTTCTTCTTTTTTTATTGCAAGTGCCAAAGTAGGAATTAATGTGCCACATGATTTGCACTGGGAGAAATGGCCAATCAAACAGTTGACTTCCTGATTGCTGCCCAGCTGCTGTAGACTCCCATGAACAGTTTTGTCAGAGCACGTTCCAAGTGTCCATTGGCTTTAGCCATCTTTTCGTATCTGCTACAGAAACAGAAGCTGACGGAACAGACATTTCCAAATCCAGACTTGGTGCAGTGTGGGCAGCCCATTTCAGACATTTCTTTGACAGCTACTTATTTCGCTTGCAGTTGCCCTCAGATAGGTTCAGGGATGAGTTGAGCAAAGAAGCGCAGCTGATGGGAGTCTGCCAGGCTCTTCGTTACTACAAGTCTCGTGTGTTGCACATTATCTTTTTTAAAAATAAATTTAGAATATCCAATTCATTTTTTCCAATTAAGGGGCAATTTAGCGTGGCCAATCCACCTATCCTGCACATTGTTTGGGTTGTGGGGGCGAAACCCACTCAAACATGGGGAGAATGTGCAAACTCCACACGGACAGTGACCCAGAGCCGGGATGGAACCTGGGATCTTGTGAGGCAACTGTGCTAACCCCTTGCGCCATCGTGCTGCCCTGAGTTGCACATTATCAAAAGCTTTTTAAAAAGTTGGTGCCAACTGCATCCACTGATTTTCTCTACTTAGCCTCTTCGATACTTTTTGAAAGAATTCTAAAAGTTGGGTGAAATATGATCTGGCTTTTAGAACTCTTTATTTATTGACCTTTATTAGCTGATGGTTCCCTGAGTGCGTATTAATTTGATCCTGTGGTGTAGATTCCAGTAGGTTATCACCAATTGAAATAATTGGCTGATAATTTTCTGACTGACTGTAGTAGTCAGAAACTTAGTTTCAAGACTGACTGTAGTAATATGAGGAAGGATGTCCTTTTGGAAAGTTATCAGGCCGGCTATTAAAATGATCCCTGCTGCCCTGCTTGATTTTATTTCCTGTAATGCCGTGCAAAAAGCTTCCCAGGATAGATTTATTGTTCATGTTATTTAGACAGCCCCAAGCAGCAACACTTGCAAAACAACTTGACACTGCTCCATTTAGTTTTATCAACCAACGTTAGTTGTGTTTTTATTTAAAAAGCGAAAAGTCCAAACTTGAATGTAAAGGTTTGAAACTGAACAATGCCTGAAGAAAACAAGGAAAATGGCCCAGATTTTCCGGTAGAAATAACAAGGCTAATAATTCTCACTTTTACAATGAAGAAAATGTGACATCTACTTCTGGCACCCACACATGAACAGCCAAACACAGGAATCCAGCTGGTGATATGCCACTCCTCCACAGGGTGTGATAGACGCAGCACTGAAATCACTAGTGGTGTGAACTTGGGGTGGTTGCCAACTCGTTCTCCACAAACTCATCAAAAGATACAAGGTCTGGCTCATATGAAAATTCGAGAATTTTTAATGATGTGATCATTAATAATTCCTGCCCTCACAGGGTGCTCATGCGTAAGCCCCAGGGTCGTAAGCCCCCGTGGGCGATGCTGATGAGGCTGCACCGGTTCCTGGACATGGAACGCATCATGAGGTGGGCCAGGCAGACAAAACGGTTCATGTGGGAAGAGGCTGAGATCCGGGTGTATCAAGACTTGGGAGCAGAACTCGCAAAGAGGAGGGTGAGTTTTAATAAGGTTAAGGCAGCCCTGTGTGCGAAGGGAATAAAATTTGGACTGCTGTACCCGGCCCGTCTTTGGGTGACCTTCGAGAACAGGGAACTATATTTTGGCTCGCGGTCTTCATGAAGGACAATAATCTGGTAGAGGCAAAATGACTTTAAAATCGAGACAGTAGTGGTCTGAGTTAAAGGTTTTGTGTTGCTTTAGATTTTAAAAATCTCAGCCTTTCACTGTAAATTAAGTTACGGTGATGGGAAAAGAAGGATCTCTCGATTGGTTTGATTTTGATCCGTTGCTGTTGGTACCGAGGCACAGTGAAAAGGTTTTGGGCGCGATTCTCCGCTGCCCACGACGGGTCAGAGAATAGCGGGGAGGACGTCCCCGACATTTTTCACGACCTCCTGCTATTCCCCCCCCCCCCCCCCCCCCCCCCATGGCCGCCCCACGACACGAATCGCTGCTCGCCGTTTTTTACGGCGAACAGCAATTCTCCCCAGGCCGATGGGCCGAGTTCCCAGGTCTTTACGGCCGTTTTTACGGCAGCAAACACACCTGCTTGCTGCCGTCATAAAAACGGCCGCAACATGCCCGTTCTGGGCATCCAGGGTCCCAATTGGCACGGCAGCACCACGGCCGTGCCAAGGGGGCATGGGCCCGCGATCGGTGCCCACCGATCGCGGGCAGTGCGTCCGTAACGGACGCACTCTTTCTCCCTCCGCCGCCCCGCAGGATCAGTCCGCGGGGCGGCCGAGGGAGATGACGGCCCCGCGCATGCGCGGGTTGGAGCCGTCCAATCCGCGCATGCGCAGCTGACATCATCGTGCGCGTCAGCCGGCGTGACGCTTGGCGCGCTGACTTAGCGACGGTCGCTAAGGCCGCGATGCCGTGCTTCACGGGGCCGCGCTGCTAGCCCCGCCCGGGGGAGAGAATCGGGTCCCGGGAGGGGGCGCGGAGGCTGCCGTGAAACACGGCCAGCTTCACGGCAGCCTTTACGACTCGCCGCATTTGCGGAGAATCGCGCCCTTTAAGTTGCGATGTTCTAGGGAGGGATAAAAATAGAAAAGATGTTTGAGTTTTTGCATGCATAAATTTTTTCTTATCCTGTTTGAATTTTCTTCTATTGTTTTTGGCTCTGTTTGAAGGTGATGGGACTGATAAGATGTTGTAAAGGGAGGAGGGGTAGACCTCTGCGCCTGGACCTTTGGGGATTGTTTGTTTGCTTTCTGTGTTTGTTACTATTGTTTTGAGAACTTATGTGGGGGGGGTGAAGCGACGTGAACCGCTCCAGCGCCGTGCTCGCCCCCTGTGCGGGCCAGAATCGGTCTCCCAGTGCCTGTTTCCCGCCGTTGTGAAATGCGACGGTGTTCACGACGGCTCGAATACTTGGGCTCCATTTGGGAGAATCGCCCCCGTTATGTCAGAAGTCCTGGAAGGGAGGGTAACCCTGAGTCCAGAACTTGCAATATTCGGGGTATCGAAAGATCCAGGGGCCAAGTGGGTTGGGAGGCCGATGTCCTGGTCTTCTCCTCCCTAGTGGCTTGGAGATGGGACATGCTCCCGCTGTTGCTGGCGGCCCGGATTTTGCTGGGATGGAGGGACACGGATTCCCGAAAGTCAGGAGTGTGTGTCAGCGATATGGCTGAGTTTCTCAGTCTGTGTGTCAGCGATATGGCTGAAATTTCTCAGTGTGTGTCAGTGATATGGCAGAGTTTCTCAGTGTGTGTCAGCGATATGGCAGAGTTTCTCAGTGTGTGTCAGCGATATGGCTGAGTTTCTCAGTGTGTGTCAGCGATATGGCAGAGTTTCTCAGTGTGTGTCAGCGATATGGCAGAGTTTCTCAGTGTGTTTCAGCGATATGGCAGAGTTTCTCAGTGTGTGTCAGCGATATGGCAGAGTTTCTCAGTGTGTGTCAGCGATATGGCTGAGTTTCTCAGTGTGTGTCAGCGATATGGCAGAGTTTCTCAGTCTGTGTCAGTGATATGGCAGAGTTTCTCAGTGTGTGTCAGCGATATGGCAGAGTTTCTCAGTCTGTGTGTCAGCGATATGGCAGAGTTTCTCAGTGTGTGTCAGCGATATGGCAGAGTTTCTCAGTCTGTGTGTCAGCGATATGGCAGAGTTTCTCAGTGTGTGTCAGCGATATGGCAGAGTTTCTCAGTGTGTGTCAGCGATATGGCAGAGTTTCTCAGTGTGTGTCAGCGATATGGCAGAGTTTCTCAGTGTGTGTCAGCGATATGGCAGAGTTTCTCAGTGTGTGTCAGCGATATGGCAGAGTTTCTCAGTGTGTGTGTCAGCGATATGGCAGAGTTTCTCAGTGTGTGTCAGCGATATGGCAGAGTTTCTCAGTCTGTGTGTCAGCGATATGGCAGAGTTTCTCAGTGTGTGTCAGCGATATGGCAGAGTTTCTCAGTCTGTGTGTCAGCGATATGGCAGAGTTTCTCAGTGTGTGTCAGCAATATGGCAGAGTTTCTCAGTCTGTGTGTCAGCGATATGGCTGAGTTTCTCAGTGTGTGTCAGCGATATGGCAGAGTTTCTCAGTGTGTGTCAGCGATATGGCAGAGTTTCTCAGTGTGTGTCAGCGATATTGCAGAGTTTCTCAGTCTGTGTGTCAGCGATATGGCAGAGTTTCTCAGTGTGTGTCAGCGATATGGCTGAGTTTCTCAGTGTGTGTCAGCGATATGGCAGAGTTTCTCAGTGTGTGTCAGCGATATGGCAGAGTTTCTCAGTGTGTGTCAGCGATATGGCTGAGTTTCTCAGTGTGTGTCAGCGATATGGCAGAGTTTCTCAGTCTGTGTCAGTGATATGGCAGAGTTTCTCAGTGTGTGTCAGCGATATGGCAGAGTTTCTCAGTCTGTGTGTCAGCGATATGGCAGAGTTTCTCAGTGTGTGTCAGCGATATGGCAGAGTTTCTCAGTCTGTGTGTCAGCGATATGGCAGAGTTTCTCAGTGTGTGTCAGCGATATGGCAGAGTTTCTCAGTGTGTGTCAGCGATATGGCAGAGTTTCTCAGTGTGTGTCAGCGATATGGCAGAGTTTCTCAGTGTGTGTCAGCGATATGGCAGAGTTTCTCAGTGTGTGTGTCAGCGATATGGCTGAGTTTCTCAGTGTGTGTCAGCGATATGGCAGAGTTTCTCAGTCTGTGTGTCAGCGATATGGCAGAGTTTCTCAGTGTGTGTCAGCAATATGGCTAAGTTTCTCAGTGTGTGTCAGCGATATGGCAGAGTTTCTCAGTCTGTGTGTCAGCGATATGGCAGAGTTTCTCAGTGTGTGTCAGCGATATGGCAGAGTTTCTCAGTCTGTGTGTCAGCGATATGGCAGAGTTTCTCAGTGTGTGTCAGCGATATGGCAGAGTTTCTCAGTCTGTGTGTCAGCGATATGGCTGAGTTTCTCAGTGTGTGTCAGCGATATGGCAGAGTTTCTCAGTGTGTGTCAGCGATATGGCAGAGTTTCTCAGTGTCTGTCAGCGATATTGCAGAGTTTCTCAGTCTGTGTGTCAGCGATATGGCAGAGTTTCTCAGTGTGTGTCAGCGATATGGCTGAGTTTCTCAGTGTGTGTCAGCGATATGGCAGAGTTTCTCAGTGTGTGTCAGCGATATGGCAGAGTTTCTCAGTGTGTGTCAGCGATATGGAAGAGTTTCTCAGTCTGTGTGTCAGCGATATGGCAGAGTTTCTCAGTGTGTGGGTCAGCGATATGGCAGAGTTTCTCAGTGTGTGTCAGCGATATGGCAGAGTTTCTCAGTGTGTGTCAGCGATATGGCAGAGTTTCTCAGTGTGTGTCAGCGATATGGCAGAGTTTCTCAGTGTGTGTCAGCGATATGGCAGAGTTTCTCAGTGTGTGTCAGCGATATGGCAGAGTTTCTCAGTCTGTGTGTCAGCGATATGGCAGAGTTTCTCAGTGTGTGTGTCAGCGATATGGCAGAGTTTCTCAGTGTGTGTGTCAGCGATATGGCAGAGTTTCTCAGTCTGTGTGTCAGCGATATGGCAGAGTTTCTCAGTGTGTGTGTCAGCGATATGGCAGAGTTTCACAGTGTGTGTCAGCGATATGGCAGAGTTTCTCAGTCTGTGTGTCAGCGATATGGCAGAGTTTCTCAGTGTGTGTCAGCGATATGGCAGAGTTTCTCAGTCTGTGTGTCAGCGATATGGCAGAGTTTCTCAGTGTGTGTCAGCGATATGGCAGAGTTTCTCAGTCTGTGTGTCAGCGATATGGCTGAGTTTCTCAGTGTGTGTCAGCGATATGGCAGAGTTTCTCAGTGTGTGTCAGCGATATGGCAGAGTTTCTCAGTGTGTGTCAGCGATATTGCAGAGTTTCTCAGTCTGTGTGTCAGCGATATGGCAGAGTTTCTCAGTCTGTGTGTCAGCGATATGGCTGAGTTTCTCAGTGTGTGTCAGCGATATGGCAGAGTTTCTCAGTGTGTGTCAGCGATATGGCTGAGTTTGTCAGTGTGTGTCAGCGATATGGCAGAGTTTCTCAGTGTGTGTCAGCGATATGGCAGAGTTTCTCAGTGTGTGTCAGCGATATGGCAGAGTTTCTCAGTGTGTGTCAGCGATATTGCAGAGTTTCTCAGTGTGGGTCAGCGATATGGCAGAGTTTCTCAGTGTGTGTCAGCGATATGGCAGAGTTTCTCAGTGTGTGTGTCAGCGATATGGCAGAGTTTCTCAGTGCGTGTCAGCGATATGGCAGAGTTTCTCAGTGTGTGTCAGCGATATGGCAGAGTTTCTCAGTGTGTGTCAGCGATATGGCAGAGTTTCTCAGTCTGTGTGTCAGCGATATGGCAGAGTTTCTCAGTGTGTGTCAGCGATATGGCAGAGTTTCTCAGTGTGTGTCAGCGATATGGCAGAGTTTCTCAGTGTGTGTGTCAGCGATATGGCCGAGTTTCTCAGTGTGTGTGTCAGCGATATGGCAGAGTTTCTCAGTGTGTGTGTCAGCGATATGGCAGAGTTTCTCAGTGTGTGTCAGCGATATGGCAGAGTTTCTCAGTGTGTGTCAGCGATATGGCTGAGTTTCTCAGTGTGTCAGCGATATGGCAGAGTTTCTCAGTCTGTGTGTCAGCGATATGGCAGAGTTTCTCAGTGTGTGTCAGCGATATGGCTGAGTTTCTCAGTGTGTGTCAGCGATATGGCAGAGTTTCTCAGTGTGTTTCAGCGATATGGCAGAGTTTCTCAGTGTGTGTCAGCGATATGGCAGAGTTTCTCAGTGTGTGTGTCAGCGATATGGCAGAGTTTCTCAGTCTGTGTGTCAGCGATATGGCAGAGTTTCTCAGTGTGGGTCAGCGATATGGCAGAGTTTCTCAGTGTGTGTCAGCGATATGGCAGAGTTTCTCAGTGTGTGTCAGCGATATGGCAGAGTTTCTCAGTGTGTGTGTCAGCGATATGGCAGAGTTTCTCAGTGTGTGTCAGCGATATGGCAGAGTTTCTCAGTCTGTGTGTCAGCGATATGGCAGAGTTTCTCAGTGTGTGTCAGCGATATGGCAGAGTTTCTCAGTCTGTGTGTCAGCGATATGGCTGAGTTTCTCAGTGTGTGTCAGCGATATGGCAGAGTTTCTCAGTGTGTGTCAGCGATATGGCAGAGTTTCTCAGTGTGTGTCAGTGATATGGCAGAGTTTCTCAGTCTGTGTCAGCGATATGGCAGAGTTTCTCAGTCTGTGTGTCAGCGATATGGCAGAGTTTCTCAGTCTGTGTGTCAGCGATATGGCTGAGTTTCTCAGTGTGTGTCAGCGATATGGCTGAGTTTCTCAGTGTGTGTGTCAGCGATATGGCAGAGTTTCTCAGTGTGTGTCAACGATATGGCAGAGTTTCTCAGTCTGTGTGTCAGCGATATGGCAGAGTTTCTCAGTGTGTGTGTCAGCGATATGGCAGAGTTTCTCAGTCTGTGTGTCAGCGATATGGCAGAGTTTCTCAGTCTGTGTGTCAGCGATATGGCAGAGTTTCTCAGTGTGTGTCAGCGATATGGCAGAGTTTCTCAGTGTGTGTGTCAGCGATATGGCAGAGTTTCTCAGTGTGTGTCAGCGATATGGCAGAGTTTCTCAGTGTGTGTCAGCGATATGGCAGAGTTTCTCAGTGTGTGTCGGCGATATGGCAGAGTTTCTCAGTGTGTGTCAGCGATATGGCAGAGTTTCTCAGTGTGTGTCAGCGATATGGCAGAGTTTCTCAGTCTGTGTCAGCGATATGGCAGAGTTTCTCAGTGTGTGTGTCAGCGATATGGCAGAGTTTCTCAGTGTGTGTCAGCGATATGGCAGAGTTTCTCAGTGTGTGTCAGCGATATGGCAGAGTTTCTCAGTGTGTGTCAGCGATATGGCAGAGTTTCTCAGCGTGTGTCAGCGATATGGCAGAGTTTCTCAGTGTGTGTCAGCGATATGGCAGAGTTTCTCAGTCTGTGTGTCAGCGATATGGCAGAGTTTCTCAGTCTGTGTGTCAGCGATATGGCAGAGTTTCTCAGTGTGTGTCAGCGATATGGCAGAGTTTCTCAGTGTGTGTCAGCGATATGGCAGAGTTTCTCAGTGTGTGTCAGCGATATGGCAGAGTTTCTCAGTGTGTGTCAGCGATATGGCAGATTTCTCAGTGTGTGTCAGCGATATGGCAGAGTTTCTCAGTGTGTGTCAGCGATATGGCAGAGTTTCTCAGTCTGTGTGTCAGCGATATGGCAGAGTTTCTCAGTGTGTGTCAGCGATATGGCAGAGTTTCTCAGTGTGTGTCAGCGATATGGCAGAGTTTCTCAGTGTGTGTCAGCGATATGGCAGAGTTTCTCAGTGTGTGTCAGCGATATGGCAGAGTTTCTCAGTCTGTGTGTCAGCGATATGGCTGAGTTTCTCAGTGTGTGTCAGCGATATGGCAGAGTTTCTCAGTGTGTGTCAGCGATATGGCAGAGTTTCTCAGTGTGTGTCAGCGATATGGCCGAGTTTCTCAGTGTGTGTCAGCGATATGGCAGAGTTTCTCAGTGTGTGTCAGCGATATGGCAGAGTTTCTCAGTGTGGGTCAGCGATATGGCAGAGTTTCTCAGTGTGTGTCAGCGATATGGCAGAGTTTCTCAGTCTGTGTGTCAGCGATATGGCAGAGTTTCTCAGTGTGTGTCAGCGATATGGCAGAGTTTCTCAGTGTGTGTGTCAGCGATATGGCAGAGTTTCTCAGTGTGTGTGTCAGCGATATGGCAGAGTTTCTCAGTGTGTGTCAGCGATATGGCAGAGTTTCTCAGTGTGTGTCAGCGATATGGCTGAGTTTCTCAGTGTGTGTCAGCGATATGGCAGAGTTTCTCAGTGTGTGTCAGCGATATGGCAGAGTTTCTCAGTGTGTGTCAGCGATATGGCAGAGTTTCTCAGTCTGTGTGTCAGCGATATGGCAGAGTTTCTCAGTCTGTGCGTCAGCGATATGGCAGAGTTTCTCAGTGTGTGTCAGCGATATGGCAGAATTTCTCAGTGTGTGTCAGCGATATGGCAGAGTTTCTCAGTCTGTGTGTCAGCGATATGGCAGAGTTTCTCAGTCTGTGTCAGCGATATGGCAGAGTTTCTCAGTGTGTGTCAGCGATATGGCAGAGTTTCTCAGTGTGTGTCAGCGATATGGCAGAGTTTCTCAGTGTGTGTCAGCGATATGGCAGAGTTTCTCAGTGTGTGTCAGCGATATGGCTGAGTTTCTCAGTGTGTGTCAGCGATATGGCAGAGTTTCTGTGTGTGTGTCAGCGATATGGCAGAGTTTCTCAGTGTGGGTCAGCGATATGGCAGAGTTTCTCAGTCTGTGTGTCAGCGATATGGCAGAGTTTCTCAGTCTGTGTGTCAGCGATATGGCAGAGTTTCTCAGTCTGTGTCAGCGATATGGCAGAGTTTCTCAGTGTGTGTCAGCGATATGGCAGAGTTTCTCAGTGTGTGTCAGCGATATGGCAGAGTTTCTCAGTGTGTGTGTCAGCGATATGGCAGAGTTTCTCAGTGTGTGTCAGCGATATGGCAGAGTTTCTCAGTGTGTGTCAGCGATATGGCAGAGTTTCTCAGTGTGTGTCAGCGATATGGCAGAGTTTCTCAGTCTGTGTGTCAGCGATATGGCTGAGTTTCTCAGTCTGTGTGTCAGAAATATGGCAGAGTTTCTCAGTGTGTGTCAGCGATATGGCAGAGTTTCTCAGTGTGTGTCAGCGATATGGCAGAGTTTCTCAGTGTGTGTCAGCGATATGGCAGAGTTTCTCAGTGTGTGTCAGCGATATGGCAGATTTCTCAGTGTGTGTCAGCGATATGGCAGAGTTTCTCAGTGTGTGTCAGCGATATGGCAGATTTCTCAGTGTGTGTCAGCGATATGGCAGAGTTTCTCAGTGTGTGTCAGCGATATGGCAGAGTTTCTCAGTCTGTGTGTCAGCGATATGGCAGAGTTTCTCAGTGTGTGTCAGCGATATGGCAGAGTTTCTCAGTGTGTGTCAGCGATATGGCAGAGTTTCTCAGTGTGTGTCAGCGATATGGCAGAGTTTCTCAGTGTGTGTCAGCGATATGGCAGAGTTTCTCAGTCTGTGTGTCAGCGATATGGCTGAGTTTCTCAGTGTGTGTCAGCGATATGGCAGAGTTTCTCAGTGTGTGTCAGCGATATGGCAGAGTTTCTCAGTGTGTGTCAGCGATATGGCCGAGTTTCTCAGTGTGTGTCGGCGATATGGCAGAGTTTCTCAGTGTGTGTCAGCGATATGGCAGAGTTTCTCAGTGTGGGTCAGCGATATGGCAGAGTTTCTCAGTGTGTGTCAGCGATATGGCAGAGTTTCTCAGTCTGTGTGTCAGCGATATGGCAGAGTTTCTCAGTGTGTGTCAGCGATATGGCAGAGTTTCTCAGTGTGTGTGTCAGCGATATGGCAGAGTTTCTCAGTGTGTGTGTCAGCGATATGGCAGAGTTTCTCAGTGTGTGTCAGCGATATGGCAGAGTTTCTCAGTGTGTGTCAGCGATATGGCTGAGTTTCTCAGTGTGTGTCAGCGATATGGCAGAGTTTCTCAGTGTGTGTCAGCGATATGGCAGAGTTTCTCAGTGTGTGTCAGCGATATGGCAGAGTTTCTCAGTCTGTGTGTCAGCGATATGGCAGAGTTTCTCAGTCTGTGCGTCAGCGATATGGCAGAGTTTCTCAGTGTGTGTCAGCGATATGGCAGAATTTCTCAGTGTGTGTCAGCGATATGGCAGAGTTTCTCAGTCTGTGTGTCAGCGATATGGCAGAGTTTCTCAGTCTGTGTCAGCGATATGGCAGAGTTTCTCAGTGTGTGTCAGCGATATGGCAGAGTTTCTCAGTGTGTGTCAGCGATATGGCAGAGTTTCTCAGTGTGTGTCAGCGATATGGCAGAGTTTCTCAGTGTGTGTCAGCGATATGGCTGAGTTTCTCAGTGTGTGTCAGCGATATGGCAGAGTTTCTGTGTGTGTGTCAGCGATATGGCAGAGTTTCTCAGTGTGGGTCAGCGATATGGCAGAGTTTCTCAGTCTGTGTGTCAGCGATATGGCAGAGTTTCTCAGTCTGTGTGTCAGCGATATGGCAGAGTTTCTCAGTCTGTGTCAGCGATATGGCAGAGTTTCTCAGTGTGTGTCAGCGATATGGCAGAGTTTCTCAGTCTGTGTCAGCGATATGGCAGAGTTTCTCAGTGTGTGTGTCAGCGATATGGCAGAGTTTCTCAGTGTGTGTCAGCGATATGGCAGAGTTTCTCAGTGTGTGTCAGCGATATGGCAGAGTTTCTCAGTGTGTGTCAGCGATATGGCAGAGTTTCTCAGTCTGTGTGTCAGCGATATGGCTGAGTTTCTCAGTCTGTGTGTCAGCGATATGGCAGAGTTTCTCAGTGTGTGTCAGCGATATGGCAGAGTTTCTCAGTGTGTGTCAGCGATATGGCAGAGTTTCTCAGTGTGTGTCAGCGATATGGCAGAGTTTCTCAGTGTGTGTCAGCGATATGGCAGATTTCTCAGTGTGTGTCAGCGATATGGCAGAGTTTCTCAGTGTGTGTCAGCGATATGGCAGAGTTTCTCAGTGTGTGTGTCAGCGATATGGCAGAGTTTCTCAGTGTGTGTCAGCGATATGGCAGAGTTTCTCAGTGTGTGTCAGCGATATGGCAGAGTTTCTCAGTGTGTGTCAGCGATATGGCAGAGTTTCTCAGTCTGTGTGTCAGCGATATGGCAGAGTTTCTCAGTGTGTGTCAGCGATATGGCAGAGTTTCTCAGTGTGTGTCAGCGATATGGCAGAGTTTCTCAGTGTGTGTCAGCGATATGGCCGAGTTTCTCAGTGTGTGTCAGCGATATGGCAGAGTTTCTCAGTGTGTGTCAGCGATATGGCAGAGTTTCTCAGTGTGGGTCAGCGATATGGCAGAGTTTCTCAGTGTGTGTCAGCGATATGGCAGAGTTTCTCAGTCTGTGTGTCAGCGATATGGCAGAGTTTCTCAGTGTGTGTCAGCGATATGGCAGAGTTTCTCAGTGTGTGTGTCAGCGATATGGCAGAGTTTCTCAGTGTGTGTGTCAGCGATATGGCAGAGTTTCTCAGTGTGTGTCAGCGATATGGCAGAGTTTCTCAGTGTGTGTCAGCGATATGGCTGAGTTTCTCAGTGTGTGTCAGCGATATGGCAGAGTTTCTCAGTCTGTGTGTCAGCGATATGGCAGAGTTTCTCAGTCTGTGTGTCAGCGATATGGCAGAGTTTCTCAGTGTGTGTCAGCGATATGGCAGAGTTTCTCAGTCTGTGTGTCAGCGATATGGCAGAGTTTCTCAGTCTGTGTCAGCGATATGGCAGAGTTTCTCAGTGTGTGTCAGCGATATGGCAGAGTTTCTCAGTCTGTGTCAGCGATATGGCAGAGTTTCTCAGTGTGTGTCAGCGATATGGCAGAGTTTCTCAGTGTGTGTCAGCGATATGGCTGAGTTTCTCAGTGTGTGTCAGCGATATGGCAGAGTTTCTGTGTGTGTGTCAGCGATATGGCAGAGTTTCTCAGTGTGGGTCAGCGATATGGCAGAGTTTCTCAGTCTGTGTGTCAGCGATATGGCAGAGTTTCTCAGTCTGTGTGTCAGCGATATGGCAGAGTTTCTCAGTCTGTGTCAGCGATATGGCAGAGTTTCTCAGTGTGGGTCAGCGATATGGACGAGTTTCTCAGTCTGTGTGTCAGCGATATGGCAGAGTTTCTCAGTGTGTGTCAGCGATATGGCAGAGTTTCACAGTGTGGGTCAGCGATATGGCAGAGTTTCTCAGTGTGTGTCAGCGATATGGCAGAATTTCTCAGTGTGTGTCAGCGATATGGCAGAGTTTCTCAGTGTGTGTCAGCGATATGGCAGAGTTTCTCAGTGTGTGTCAGCGATATGGCAGAGTTTCTCAGTGTGTGTCAGCGATATGGCAGAGTTTCTCAGTCTGTGTGTCAGCGATATGGCAGAGTTTCTCAGTGTGTGGGTCAGCGATATGGCAGAGTTTCTCAGTGTGTGTCAGCGATATGGCAGAGTTTCTCAGTGTGTGGGTCAGCGATATGGCAGAGTTTCTCAGTCTGTGTGTCAGCGATATGGCAGAGTTTCTCAGTCTGTGTGTCAGCGATATGGCAGAGTTTCTCAGTCTGTGTCAGCGATATGGCAGAGTTTCTCAGTGTGTGTCAGCGATATGGCAGAGTTTCTCAGTCTGTGTCAGCGATATGGCAGAGTTTCTCAGTGTGTGTGTCAGCGATATGGCAGAGTTTCTCAGTGTGTGTCAGCGATATGGCAGAGTTTCTCAGTGTGTGTCAGCGATATGGCAGAGTTTCTCAGTGTGTGTCAGCGATATGGCAGAGTTTCTCAGTCTGTGTGTCAGCGATATGGCTGAGTTTCTCAGTCTGTGTGTCAGCGATATGGCAGAGTTTCTCAGTGTGTGTCAGCGATATGGCAGATTTCTCAGTGTGTGTCAGCGATATGGCAGAGTTTCTCAGTGTGTGTCAGCGATATGGCAGAGTTTCTCAGTCTGTGTGTCAGCGATATGGCAGAGTTTCTCAGTGTGTGTCAGCGATATGGCAGAGTTTCTCAGTGTGTGTCAGCGATATGGCAGAGTTTCTCAGTGTGTGTCAGCGATATGGCAGAGTTTCTCAGTCTGTGTGTCAGCGATATGGCAGAGTTTCTCAGTGTGTGTCAGCGATATGGCAGAGTTTCTCAGTGTGTGTCAGCGATATGGCAGAGTTTCTCAGTGTGTGTCAGCGATATGGCCGAGTTTCTCAGTGTGTGCCAGCGATATGGCAGAGTTTCTCAGTGTGTGTCAGCGATATGGCAGAGTTTCTCAGTGTGGGTCAGCGATATGGCAGAGTTTCTCAGTGTGTGTCAGCGATATGGCAGAGTTTCTCAGTCTGTGTGTCAGCGATATGGCAGAGTTTCTCAGTGTGTGTCAGCGATATGGCAGAGTTTCTCAGTGTGTGTGTCAGCGATATGGCAGAGTTTCTCAGTGTGTGTGTCAGCGATATGGCAGAGTTTCTCAGTGTGTGTCAGCGATATGGCAGAGTTTCTCAGTGTGTGTCAGCGATATGGCTGAGTTTCTCAGTGTGTGTCAGCGATATGGCAGAGTTTCTCAGTGTGTGTCAGCGATATGGCAGAGTTTCTCAGTGTGTGTCAGCGATATGGCAGAGTTTCTCAGTCTGTGTGTCAGCGATATGGCAGAGTTTCTCAGTCTGTGTGTCAGCGATATGGCAGAGTTTCTCAGTCTGTGTCAGCGATATGGCAGAGTTTCTCAGTCTGTGTGTCAGCGATATGGCAGAGTTTCTCAGTCTGTGTCAGCGATATGGCAGAGTTTCTCAGTGTGTGTCAGCGATATGGCAGAGTTTCTCAGTCTGTGTGTCAGCGATATGGCAGAGTTTCTCAGTGTGTGTCAGCGATATGGCAGAGTTTCTCAGTGTGTGTCAGCGATATGGCCGAGTTTCTCAGTGTGTCAGCGATATGGCAGAGTTTCTCAGTGTGTGTCAGCGATATGGCAGAGTTTCTCAGTGTGGGTCAGCGATATGGCAGAGTTTCTCAGTGTGTGTCAGCGATATGGCAGAGTTTCTCAGTCTGTGTGTCAGCGATATGGCAGAGTTTCTCAGTGTGTGTCAGCGATATGGCAGAGTTTCTCAGTGTGTGTCAGCGATATGGCAGAGTTTCTCAGTGTGTGTCAGCGATATGGCAGAGTTTCTCAGTCTGTGTGTCAGCGATATGGCAGAGTTTCTCAGTGTGTGTCAGCGATATGGCAGAGTTTCTCAGTGTGTGTCAGCGATATGGCAGAGTTTCTCAGTGTGTGTCAGCGATATGGCCGAGTTTCTCAGTGTGTGCCAGCGATATGGCAGAGTTTCTCAGTGTGTGTCAGCGATATGGCAGAGTTTCTCAGTGTGGGTCAGCGATATGGCAGAGTTTCTCAGTGTGTGTCAGCGATATGGCAGAGTTTCTCAGTCTGTGTGTCAGCGATATGGCAGAGTTTCTCAGTGTGTGTCAGCGATATGGCAGAGTTTCTCAGTGTGTGTCAGCGATATGGCAGAGTTTCTCAGTGTGTGTCAGCGATATGGCAGAGTTTCTCAGTCTGTGTGTCAGCGATATGGCAGAGTTTCTCAGTGTGTGTCAGCGATATGGCAGAGTTTCTCAGTGTGTGTCAGCGATATGGCAGAGTTTCTCAGTGTGTGTCAGCGATATGGCCGAGTTTCTCAGTGTGTGTCAGCGATATGGCAGAGTTTCTCAGTGTGTGTCAGCGATATGGCAGAGTTTCTCAGTGTGGGTCAGCGATATGGCAGAGTTTCTCAGTGTGTGTCAGCGATATGGCAGAGTTTCTCAGTCTGTGTGTCAGCGATATGGCAGAGTTTCTCAGTGTGTGTCAGCGATATGGCAGAGTTTCTCAGTGTGTGTGTCAGCGATATGGCAGAGTTTCTCAGTGTGTGTGTCAGCGATATGGCAGAGTTTCTCAGTGTGTGTCAGCGATATGGCAGAGTTTCTCAGTGTGTGTCAGCGATATGGCTGAGTTTCTCAGTGTGTGTCAGCGATATGGCAGAGTTTCTCAGTCTGTGTGTCAGCGATATGGCAGAGTTTCTCAGTCTGTGTGTCAGCGATATGGCAGAGTTTCTCAGTGTGTGTCAGCGATATGGCAGAGTTTCTCAGTCTGTGTGTCAGCGATATGGCAGAGTTTCTCAGTCTGTGTCAGCGATATGGCAGAGTTTCTCAGTGTGTGTCAGCGATATGGCAGAGTTTCTCAGTCTGTGTCAGCGATATGGCAGAGTTTCTCAGTGTGTGTCAGCGATATGGCAGAGTTTCTCAGTGTGTGTCAGCGATATGGCTGAGTTTCTCAGTGTGTGTCAGCGATATGGCAGAGTTTCTGTGTGTGTGTCAGCGATATGGCAGAGTTTCTCAGTGTGGGTCAGCGATATGGCAGAGTTTCTCAGTCTGTGTGTCAGCGATATGGCAGAGTTTCTCAGTCTGTGTGTCAGCGATATGGCAGAGTTTCTCAGTCTGTGTCAGCGATATGGCAGAGTTTCTCAGTGTGGGTCAGCGATATGGACGAGTTTCTCAGTCTGTGTGTCAGCGATATGGCAGAGTTTCTCAGTGTGTGTCAGCGATATGGCAGAGTTTCACAGTGTGGGTCAGCGATATGGCAGAGTTTCTCAGTGTGTGTCAGCGATATGGCAGAGTTTCTCAGTGTGTGTCAGCGATATGGCAGAGTTTCTCAGTGTGTGTCAGCGATATGGCAGAGTTTCTCAGTGTGTGTCAGCGATATGGCAGAGTTTCTCAGTGTGTGTCAGCGATATGGCAGAGTTTCTCAGTCTGTGTGTCAGCGATATGGCAGAGTTTCTCAGTGTGTGGGTCAGCGATATGGCAGAGTTTCTCAGTGTGTGTCAGCGATATGGCAGAGTTTCTCAGTGTGTGGGTCAGCGATATGGCAGAGTTTCTCAGTCTGTGTGTCAGCGATATGGCAGAGTTTCTCAGTCTGTGTGTCAGCGATATGGCAGAGTTTCTCAGTCTGTGTCAGCGATATGGCAGAGTTTCTCAGTGTGTGTCAGCGATATGGCAGAGTTTCTCAGTCTGTGTCAGCGATATGGCAGAGTTTCTCAGTGTGTGTGTCAGCGATATGGCAGAGTTTCTCAGTGTGTGTCAGCGATATGGCAGAGTTTCTCAGTGTGTGTCAGCGATATGGCAGAGTTTCTCAGTGTGTGTCAGCGATATGGCAGAGTTTCTCAGTCTGTGTGTCAGCGATATGGCTGAGTTTCTCAGTCTGTGTGTCAGCGATATGGCAGAGTTTCTCAGTGTGTGTCAGCGATATGGCAGATTTCTCAGTGTGTGTCAGCGATATGGCAGAGTTTCTCAGTGTGTGTCAGCGATATGGCAGAGTTTCTCAGTGTGTGTGTCAGCGATATGGCAGAGTTTCTCAGTGTGTGTCAGCGATATGGCAGAGTTTCTCAGTGTGTGTCAGCGATATGGCAGAGTTTCTCAGTGTGTGTCAGCGATATGGCAGAGTTTCTCAGTCTGTGTGTCAGCGATATGGCAGAGTTTCTCAGTGTGTGTCAGCGATATGGCAGAGTTTCTCAGTGTGTGTCAGCGATATGGCAGAGTTTCTCAGTGTGTGTCAGCGATATGGCCGAGTTTCTCAGTGTGTGCCAGCGATATGGCAGAGTTTCTCAGTGTGTGTCAGCGATATGGCAGAGTTTCTCAGTGTGTGTCAGCGATATGGCAGAGTTTCTCAGTGTGTGTCAGCGATATGGCAGAGTTTCTCAGTGTGTGTGTCAGCGATATGGCAGAGTTTCTCAGTGTGTGTCAGCGATATGGCAGAGTTTCTCAGTGTGTGTGTCAGCGATATGGCAGAGTTTCTCAGTGTGTGTGTCAGCGATATGGCAGAGTTTCTCAGTGTGTGTCAGCGATATGGCAGAGTTTCTCAGTGTGTGTCAGCGATATGGCTGAGTTTCTCAGTGTGTGTCAGCGATATGGCAGAGTTTCTCAGTGTGTGTCAGCGATATGGCAGAGTTTCTCAGTGTGTGTCAGCGATATGGCAGAGTTTCTCAGTCTGTGTGTCAGCGATATGGCAGAGTTTCTCAGTCTGTGTGTCAGCGATATGGCAGAGTTTCTCAGTCTGTGTCAGCGATATGGCAGAGTTTCTCAGTCTGTGTGTCAGCGATATGGCAGAGTTTCTCAGTCTGTGTCAGCGATATGGCAGAGTTTCTCAGTGTGTGTCAGCGATATGGCAGAGTTTCTCAGTCTGTGTGTCAGCGATATGGCAGAGTTTCTCAGTGTGTGTCAGCGATATGGCAGAGTTTCTCAGTGTGTGTCAGCGATATGGCCGAGTTTCTCAGTGTGTGTCAGCGATATGGCAGAGTTTCTCAGTGTGTGTCAGCGATATGGCAGAGTTTCTCAGTGTGGGTCAGCGATATGGCAGAGTTTCTCAGTGTGTGTCAGCGATATGGCAGAGTTTCTCAGTCTGTGTGTCAGCGATATGGCAGAGTTTCTCAGTGTGTGTCAGCGATATGGCAGAGTTTCTCAGTGTGTGTGTCAGCGATATGGCAGAGTTTCTCAGTGTGTGTGTCAGCGATATGGCAGAGTTTCTCAGTGTGTGTGTCAGCGATATGGCAGAGTTTCTCAGTCTGTATGTCAGCGATATGGCAGAGTTTCTCAGTCTGTGTCAGCGATATGGCAGAGTTTCTCAGTCTGTGTGTCAGCGATATGGCAGAGTTTCTCAGTCTGTGTCAGCGATATGGCAGAGTTTCTCAGTGTGTGTCAGCGATATCGCAGAGTTTCTCAGTGTGTGTCAGCGATATGGCAGAGTTTCTCAGTGTGTGTCAGCGATATGGCAGAGTTTCTCAGTGTGTGTCAGCGATATGGCTGAGTTTCTCAGTGTGTGTCAGCGATATGGCAGAGTTTCTGTGTGTGTGTCAGCGATATGGCAGAGTTTCTCAGTGTGGGTCAGCGATATGGCAGAGTTTCTCAGTCTGTGTGTCAGCGATATGGCAGAGTTTCTCAGTCTGTGTGTCAGCGATATGGCAGAGTTTCTCAGTCTGTGTCAGCGATATGGCAGAGTTTCTCAGTGTGTGGGTCAGCGATATGGCAGAGTTTCTCAGTCTGTGTGTCAGCGATATGGCAGAGTTTCTCAGTGTGTGTCAGCGATATGGCAGAGTTTCACAGTGTGGGTCAGCGATATGGCAGAGTTTCTCAGTGTGTGTCAGCGATATGGCAGAATTTCTCAGTGTGTGTCAGCGATATGGCAGAGTTTCTCAGTGTGTGTCAGCGATATGGCAGAGTTTCTCAGTGTGTGTCAGCGATATGGCAGAGTTTCTCAGTGTGTGTCAGCGATATGGCAGAGTTTCTCAGTCTGTGTGTGAGCGATATGGCAGAGTTTCTCAGTGTGTGGGTCAGCGATATGGCAGAGTTTCTCAGTGTGTGTCAGCGATATGGCAGAGTTTCTCAGTGTGTGGGTCAGCGATATGGCAGAGTTTCTCAGTGTGTGTCAGCGATATGGCAGAGTTTCTCAGTGTGTGTCAGCGATATGGCAGAGTGTCTCAGTCTGTGTGTCAGCGATATGGCAGAGTTTCTCAGTGTGTGTCAGCGATATGGCAGAGTTTCTCAGTGTGTGTGTCAGCGATATGGCAGAGTTTCTCAGTGTGTGTCAGCGATATGGCTGAGTTTCTCAGTCTGTGTGTCAGCGATATGGCAGAGTTTCTCAGTGTGTGTGTCAGCGATATGGCAGAGTTTCTCAGTGTGTGTCAGCGATATGGCAGAGTTTCTCAGTGTGTGTCAGCGATATGGCAGAGTTTCTCAGTCTGTGTGTCAGCGATATGGCAGAGTTTCTCAGTGTGTGTCAGAGATATGGCAGAGTTTCTCAGTTTGGAAAAAATCAAGTTTGCCTCGAGAGAATAAACTCAGGGGTTCGCCCGGAGATGGCAACCATGCATCAATTTCTTCAAGGAAAATTGAACGTCAGCAATGGGGGGGGGGGGGGGGGGGGGGGGTGGGGAAACAGGAGGCATGGCAATGTTAAATAAGGTCAGGTAACTTAATATATGGGTAATTAAGGAATAGGGCAGGAGTAGTAGGGGCGTTGTTTTCTATTTTTTGTTTTTTCAGGTGTTTTGCGTGTGTCGGCCTGCGCAGTTGTTTAAGAAATGTTATTGTGTTAAACTGTGAAAACTACAAATGCTTCAATAAAATATTTTCTAAAAAATTTTTTTTATAATTCCTGCCAAACAACGTCTTTAGCCCTGAAAAGTGTGAAGACTCATTCCTTCAGAAGTTAGTGTTGGAGACCTCAAAAAATATTTTTCTTTCTTCTTCTGATGGTCTCATCTCTCGATTAATCTTATCTGCCTTTCCCATCTCTTTATTTTTCTTCCTGTGCATGATTTAAAGTGAATTCCTGTTTCCTGGTTTAGGCTCTGCGTGTGTCAGTGAGGATTTTTTCAATTTGAAGAGCATTGCTGGTTCTTTCACCGCTCACAGACACCACGGATATAACTCCCATAGAGAGTTCGGCATTGGATCAGATGCCAGATTTAAGGAAATCGACGCTAAGAAGCTTATGTAAATTCTGAGCAGTTGTCAGCAAATGGAAAACAAATGCATTCCTTTACTGCTGAGTAAAAATGTGTCAAGATAACACAGATTATAAATGGTGGCATTCCCCAGGGTAACACGTTGGCCTTTTGGTTAGGTAGCTTTAGCTGTGCTTCACTAGTCAAAAAGGTTACTGAACCCCAATAGTGAATAGCGAGATGAAGGCAGCAAGTCAGGAGAGAGATCATATTCTATAATTTATCACGGGGAACATCTCAGGAGATTGACTAGTAAAGATAATAATAGGATTTGAATATGTGCACGCATCATAACATCATTTGCTGCAAGTGTCTGAGAGGAAAGGTGCAACTGATAAAAACAACCCAGTCTAAAGTTCCCTGACCAAGTGACAGTTAAATTCAGGGTCTACAGGTCGTGTTGAAACACAGCTTCATTCTAGTAGTGGAGTAATGCATTGTTTTATAAACAATTCACCTGAAGAAGGAGCCGTGCTCCGAAAGCTCGTGTTTGAAACAAACCTGTTGGACTTTAACCTGGTGTTGTAAGACTTCTTACTGTGCTCACCCCAGTCCAACGCCGGCATCTCCACATCATTGTTTTATAAAGACAGGGGCATGACGCCATAGTAATGCACAACAGGTGTCAGCGATATGGCAGAGTTTCTCAGTGTGTGTCAGCGATATGGCAGAGTTTCTCAGTCTGTGTGTCAGCGATATGGCAGAGTTTCTCAGTGTGTGTCAGAGATATGGCAGAGTTTCTCAGTTTGGAAAAAATCAAGTTTGCCTCGAGAGAATAAACTCAGGGGTTCGCCCGGAGATGGCAACCATGCATCGATTTCTTCAAGGAAAATTGAACGTCAGCAATGGGGGGGGGGGGGGGGGGGGGGGGAAACAGGAGGCATGGCAATGTTAAATAAGGTCAGGTAACTTAATATATGGGTAATTAAGGAATAGGGCAGGAGTAGTAGGGGCGTTGTTTTCTATTTTTTGTTTTTTCAGGTGTTTTGCGTGTGTCGGCCTGCGCAGTTGTTTAAGAAATGTTATTGTGTTAAACTGTGAAAACTACAAATGCTTCAATAAAATATTTTCTAAAAAATTTTTTTTATAATTCCTGCCAAACAACGTCTTTAGCCCTGAAAAGTGTGAAGACTCATTCCTTCAGAAGTTAGTGTTGGAGACCTCAAAAATATTTTTCTTTCTTCTTCTGATGGTCTCATCTCTCGATTAATCTTATCTGCCTTTCCCATCTCTTTATTTTTCTTCCTGTGCATGATTTAAAGTGAATTCCTGTTTCCTGGTTTAGGCTCTGCGTGTGTCAGTGAGGATTTTTTCAATTTGAAGAGCATTGCTGGTTCTTTCACCGCTCACAGACACCACGGATATAACTCCCATAGAGAGTTCGGCATTGGATCAGATGCCAGATTTAAGGAAATCGACGCTAAGAAGCTTATGTAAATTCTGAGCAGTTGTCAGCAAATGGAAAACAAATGCATTCCTTTACTGCTGAGTAAAATGTGTCAAGATAACACAGATTATAAATGGTGGCATTCCCCAGGGTAACACGTTGGCCTTTTGGTTAGGTAGCTTTAGCTGTGCTTCACTAGTCAAAAAGGTTACTGAACCCCAATAGTGAATAGCGAGATGAAGGCAGCAAGTCAGGAGAGAGATCATATTCTAGAATTTATCACGGGGAACATCTCAGGAGATTGACTAGTAAAGATAATAATAGGATTTGAATATGTGCACGCATCATAACATCATTTGCTGCAAGTGTCTGAGAGGAAAGGTGCAACTGATAAAAACAACCCAGTCTAAAGTTCCCTGACCAAGTGACAGTTAAATTCAGGGTCTACAGGTCGTGTTGAAACACAGCTTCATTCTAGTAGTGGAGTAATGCATTGTTTTATAAAGACAGGGGCATGACGCCATAGTAATGCACAACAGGAGATCTGGTAGTTTTGATAAATTAGGACCAGTCAGAACAACCCAATAACTGTTTGAAATTAAACAGTGTTTGCAGAAATGTTATGAATTTAAATCTTGGAATGCTGCACTGCTCTGTGCAGGTTTATAATGATCGGTGGCTAAATATTCATCGAATTATTAATTCAGCCAAGCAGACGGGACAATTTTGCAGCAGAGGAAGTGTCAAACACTTTGGAAATGTAAACACGCACACTCCATTGCCAGCATCAATTTCTCTCCCTTTCCCTGGAAATTACAGACACAATTTCTGCCCCCCCCCCCCCCCCACCCCCGCTGTTCATGAGTGTTGTCAATTTCACATGTACACACACACACACAATGATGGTGGATGAATCTGAAGTGAACCATGATCTGCAAGGGTGCTGCATGCAACCTGAAGGGTTAGCACAGGAAGCAGCTTATCATGGCTGAGGCTTGATGCAGAAAAGCCCCTTTATATTGTTTGTGAAGGCAAGAGAACAACGGACACTTTACAGAGGTACAGTATTCACCTTTCTGCAACTGGCTAAGTACAAAACTGAGGAAATTCCAAATCAGTCAGGTGTCTTCCCGAATTACGAGACACCAAAATCCCATCTAATGCATAAGGTTGTGAGGCTGGATGAACTAACAGACACCAGAATTCGCAAAATAGGTCAAGATCTATCAGAGGATATATCCCAGCGAGGTGCTTATCAGCAACTTCCACTAATGCATTGTAAACAACAGTAATCGTTTGAAACAGATTGCAGCAGTTTTAAAAAAAAAGTATAGATTCAACCTTGATGTTTTCCTGGTCAGACAAACTATGGTTTATCAATACAGTGACATTAAAATGCCTCTAATTGTATTCTTTAGGATCCTCATGCAAAACTTTTGTTCTGGTTGAGGAATTCACAACCACAATTTAAAGAAGATACCTACTACATTTCTTTGACAATATTTAATAATTGCAGAATATATTTCATCTACGCATTATGTACTGAGGTATCACTATATATCTAATGGACTACATTTGTAGATTACTGAAACTTTATTTTTAAATTCCAAATTCTAAAATGAAAATCACTTAAAAAATTTTTTTAAGAGTACCCAATTCATTTTTTCCAATTAAGGGGCAATTTAGCATGGCCAATTCTACTCTGCACATCTTTTGGGTTGTGGGGGTGAGACCCATGCAAACACGGGGAGAATGTGCAAACTCCACACGGATAGTGACCCAGAGCCAGGATCGAACCTGGGACCTCGGCGCCGTGAGACAGCAGCGCTAACCACTGCGCCACCGTGCTGCCCTTAAATGAAACATCGCTTAAGGTGAACATGTACTGGAACAGTAAAATGCACAGCTTGGTTTCCCCTGTAGCTACATTGTTATCTCAGCGAGAAAGATTTTAAGATGCTGAAACAGCTCACTGTAAATTTTAGCTGTTTATCTGAAGGAATATAGGAGTTAACCCCAACCAACTGTTAGATTTGATAGCCATGTTCTGTTTATCTTTGTGGTGGTCCAAATCAAACCAAGAGCACTGGGGAATTGCAGGATAGTCGTAATGTTACTGGACCCGTAATCCTGAGGCCCGGTTTGATTCTCTGGCAACATGGTGCGAAATTCTCCGGGCATCCGGCCAAAATCGAGGTCCACGTTCGGCGCCGATTTGGGCGCCATGCTCTGGTCCCTCGCTGGTGGCACCCCGCTTTAGCGGCAAAACTCCCATTTGCATGCCTTTAACTGTGACTAGCGGATTGGACACAGTATGATCAGTCCTTTTTGCGATGCTCTGCTCCTCTCAGGCAGGAGTCTCGCAGGCGTGAATTACTACAACTATCTACAAACGTGGACTGGGGTGGCACAGTGGTTAGCACTGCTGCCCCACTGCGCTCGGGACCCGGGTTCAATTCTGGCCTTGGGTGACTGTGTGGAGTTTGCACATTCTCCCTGTGTCTGTGTGGGTTCTTCTAGATGCTCCAGTTTTCTCCCACAGTCCAAAGATGTGCAGGCTAATTGGATTGGCCATGATAAATTATCATTTTATGTCCAAACGGTTAGGTGGGCCTCAGTAGGGTATTCTTTCAGAGGGTCAGTGCAGACTCTATGGGCCGAATGGCCTCCTTCTGCACTGTAAGGATTATATGGGCTGGCCACCATGGCTGCGGAGGGCGGCTAGAAAAACACTGAAAAATCGTTGAAAACTGTTGGACTTGCTGGGGGATGGCTGCCCGGGACAAGGGAAGCAGCGGGTAGTGACTTGTGGTGTTCCCCTTGGGATCGGGATAGCATGGCTCAGACCGCCTTTGCTGCAGTCTGGCTTTTAAATGCACCCCTTTGATGCCACTTACAGGCTCCGGGCTGCTCACACTGTTGAGTGGTGCCTGCATACCTTGAATGCTCAAAAGCCTCTGGTCACCTGGGAGCCCACCCATGCCACCCATCTGGAAACCCTCATACCCCAGCTGTGCCCTCAAGGGCCAAGCTTAACCAGGAGCCCACCAGGTGTTGGCAGTCTCACAAGTGCCGCCCCACTGCAGAGGGAGCAGGGTATCAGCAGAGCTCACCCCAACCAGAGGACACCTGCACCACAGCCTTTGGAACCCTCCCAGGTTCTCTGCCCCCCTCAGGCAGACCCACAGGTGGCCCTCACCACTCCGGATGAGGGTGAGATTCGCAGTACTGACTGCCTCTGCCACTGCCTCCAAGGCAGGTTTGTACTTCTGACCTCGGTGGAGGGCGGGGGGAGGTCTTCTCTGAGCCATCTTGGTAGCTGCAGCGAGTGTGCGGTAACTGGAGCGCTTAAAAACGACTCCAGCTGCCAGGCTCTTTGGCACTAACTTCGGCCCCAGTGGTTAAATGACCACTAGGCTGTGAATTGCTCAGAATTCACACCGGCAGAGCGCTGGCCCATTAGCATGTCCAGAACTGCTCCAGAAATAGCGGCCCCCCCAACATGAACTGCACACATTTCATTCCCGAAGTCAACACTCAGGGAGCAAGTCAACGGCCATGCGCCACCTAAATGTCAGCTCGCCGCGATGCAGCATGGTCGATAAAAGCCAGGAAACCCCGCTCCCAGGATCCAACCGGATTGTAACGCCTCAGGAGATCCAATCACATTTTGGCAAATCTGCATATTAGAGCGAGACAGTTAGTCTCACCCTAAAGTTCAGATTCCCGAGGTACCTGAGGCATGGGGACTCATCCCCTTCGTCTTGGAGACCTCGGGGAAGCGCCGTTCAGCTCTGGTCCTCACAAATGGACCTGACTGCATGCCCTTTGGACAGGGTGGTGGCCTGGCACTGCTGGTGCCACCTGGGAACCCTGGCAGTTCCACCCTGGTGATGGCAGCCTGGCACCCTGGCAGTGCCTGCTGAGTGCCAACCTGACACTTCCCAGGTGGCATTGCCAGCTGGCATGGGCATTGCCAGGGTGCCATGTTGGCACTGCCAAGCTGGCATTTTTTGCACGTGATTGGGCGGGTGGTGTCTTGCTTGGGTGTCGGTGGAATGCAGTGGGGGGAGCAGGGACCCTCTCATAGTGCATTGAGGTAGGGAGGGAGGTCAGGGGTAATTTTGGGGGCCTCGGAAATTGGGTCGCCATTTGAAAATGGCATCCCAATCCCTCGCTACAGTGGGGTGTTCCACCTAGTGGAGCTCCCCATTGTACAAAACGATGTATTGTGCAGCCTCGGCTACGCATTCCCTGCCGAGGCCCCTTACACAACGTGAGTCACATTGAATAGCCATGTGTTTCTTAGCACTGCAAGCTCCGGGAAACACGCATCTAAATATCCCCCCTTCTGGGACTTGGTTCACATTTCGTTGAAGCGTGCCCTTATTCTCCCAAAGAGAATTTTGCCAACAAGTTCAAATTCCACCCTGGAAGCTGGGGAATTTCAATCCAATTAATAAATCAGGAATAGAATGCTGGTCTCATTAATAATGATCACAAAACTCCCAGATTGTAGTAAAAATCCATTTGGCTCATTAATGCCTGTCACAGGAGGAAATCTGCCATGCTTACCTGGTCTGGCCCACATTTGACTCCAGACCAGTAGCTATGTGGTTGATTAAAATGCCACTTCAAAACACTACAAAAAAGTTGAATAGTATAAAATTGGATGGACTATCCAACATCAATCTAGGAACCGGAAATGACAAAGTCCTCCTCACTATCATCTGGGGATCTGTGCCTGTCACAGTCATGCCCACTAAATCACACCTGACAATCAATGTCCCAATAACAAGTAACATTTGATCCACCTAAGCACTCAGCAATGATCATCTCCCTTTGACATCCAACAGAATCCCCCTCCGCCAATGGAACAGGTCTGAACAAGAACAGGTCTGAAGCTGGAAATTCTGTGGTGAGTATCTCACCTTCTGACTCTCCCAATCTGTCCACTGTTATATTACAGAGATGTAATATATATTACTCATTTGTCCTGCCGAGTTGTATTTAACTTGATGATAAACAAGTCTTCCAGTTGATGACAAATTATTTATTGAGTAACAAAATAATATATTTGTGAGTTCTTACATTTTAATACTTGGACTAGTAAAATAATTAACTAAGATTAGATCAAACTAACAGTTATGATAAAGCACTACACTCTGATCTGCTCACGTCTTTACTCTAGCTGCACTATACACACACTAACCTACACAAATAACGGAAACTCCTTATATAGTTCCTGTTAGTGTTGCCATCTAGTGATCATCTGTCTGTACTGATGTATTAACTAATGTATTAACAGATACAGTGATCATTACATCCACCATCTACACGTCAGGGGTGTGATTGAATGCTCACCACTTGCCTCAATCAGCGCAATTCCAACACTCAAGAAGATCAACAGCATCCAAAACAAAGCAACCCACTTGATCGTCATCCCATTCACCATTTACATGATGCAGGATGGCCACTTGCCAAGGTTCCTTTGACAACATCTTCAAAGCTTACAAATTCTACCACTCACATGAACAACGGCAGCCAACACATGGGAAACCCATCACCTGAACCTTTCCCTCTAATCCACCCACAATCCTGACTTGGAACTATATCGCTATTCCTTACATCCCATAGTCAAAATCCAGACACTCCTTTCCTGGTGGCACTGTGGGTGTGCATATATACCACAAGAATTGCAACGGGTCAAGAAGGCAGCCCACCATCACCAAAGACAATTAGGGATGGGCAATAAATGCTGGCAGAGCCAGTCACTCACACCCGATGGATGGCCTTGAAAAAAGGTTCTCCTTGGTCCTCGCCCACCGTTTGCAAGGCTCAAAGTTTCTTTTTTTTAAAAATAACTTTAAAGTGCCTAATTCTTTTTTTTCCCCAAGTAAATGGCAATTTAGCATGGCCAATCCACCTAACCTGCGCATCTTTGGGTTGTGGGGGTGAGACCCATACAGACATTGGGAGAATGTGCAAACTCCACACGGACAGTGACCCGGAGCTGGGATCGAACCCGAGTCCTCAGCGCCGTGAGGCAGCAGTGCTAACCATTGTGCCACCGTGCCCAGCCTCAAGCTCAAAGTTTCTGAGATCATGGGACAAACCACTCAGATGTAATTGACTTTGAATTCAATTTATTTGGATTAATCCAACCAAATATGGTTAGCATTGTACTGAATGATAGATTCTGAAAACTATTTAAATTCTTCTTGAGAGATATAATTTGACACCAACAGCTGACTTCTATTCACATAACCTTTACCTAATTTTGTCTTGAGATATTCACTATACTGTAGTCTCTCCCACTTAAGTGCGGCAATTCAAATTGTAAATGTTTTTTTAAAAATCCTAAATCAGTTATAGCCCAGCATGTTAAATAGAAGACAAAGGAACAGTGACATTTTGGGGTATATGACTGGAACAACATTAATAATAAATGCTTATCACGAACTGTATGATATTCTCCTCATTTCTATATGACAATTTTTAACTCAGTTGGCTGGACAGCTGGTTCATGATGCAGAATGAGGACGACAGTGGGGGTTCAATTCCTGTACTGGCTGAAGTTATTCATGAAGACTCCGCCTTCTCAACCTTGCCCCTTGCCTGAGGTGTGGTGATCCTCAGGTTAAATCGCCACCAATCAGCTCTCCTCCTCAAAGTGGAAAGCAACCTATGGTCATTTGGGACTTTGGTGACTTTACATTATATATGACAATTTATAACTGTCAATTAATTAAATCATTCAATGGTAAAGAGCGAATTGTGCTAATTTAACCTGATCAAGTGATTTTATTGAGTAACAAACTGCAAATGTATGAAAAGAACAAAGGTATCAGAATAAATATATGTCCTCTTAATGCAGGTACAAGTCCAAAATGCATATGTAATAATAAAAATCTTTATTATTGACACAAGTAGGCTTACATTAACACTGCAATTAAGTTACTGTGAAAATCCCCTAGTCGCTACACTCCGGCGCCTGTTCAGGTACACAGAGGGAGAATTCAGAATGTCCAATTCACCTAGCAAGCACGTCTTTTGGGACTTGTGGGAGGAAACCGGAGAACCCGGAGGAAACCCACGCAGACACGGGGAGAACGTGCAGACTCCACACAGACAGTGAGCCAAGCCGGGAATCAAACCCGGGACACTGGCGCTGTGAAGTAACAGTGCTAACCACTGTGCTACCGTGCCACATTAAACTTAGATTTAACCAAAAATGGCAACTTCTGTACATTTTATTCATGGAATTGTGGTGAAGTAGCCTAAATGCATCATAAAACCAGAAGATAAAAGTAAATTCCTGCGGATGCTGGAATCTGAACAAAACCCCGAAACACTGGACATTCTCAGCAGGTCTGACAGCATCTACGGAGAGAGAAAGGAGCTAATGTTTAGAGTGTGGGTGACTCTTTGTCAAAGCTGGAACCAGAATCCTGGCCACGTCTTTAATCTGTAAACAACCATCCTCTCTCTTATCCAATTCTGTTGATAACTGACTGGGCATTCTGTTGCAATTGAATGGGCAATATGTCGTACCATGGCAGCTCTGTTGTTTTGTTCCAAGACTGCATGGAAGATAACATTGCTGTAATTATACAGTACTGACTGTACTGTATAGTTTGTACTGTACTGACCATATTGAACTGACTGTACTGTACCGCTGATACAATTTGAAGATAATGTTGCTTTAATTCACAGTACTGACTGTACTGTATAGACTGTATTGTACTGTGCTGACAATACACCACAATGTGAAGATAATATTGCTGCAATTATGCTGTACTGACTGTACTGACTGTATTGTACTGTGCTGACTACCCCACAATGGGAAGATAATATTGCTGTATTTATGCTGCATTGACTACTGTATGACTATTTTGCTGTGCTAACTGCACCCCACAATTTGAAGATAATATTGCTGTAATTATACTGTATTGCCTGTACTGTACTGACTACTGTATTGACCTGACTGTACCCAACAATTTGAAAACAATGCTGCTGTAATTATAGTGTATCAGCTGTACTGACTGTACTGTACTGACGACTGAATTGTACTGACTGTACCACACAATTTGAAAACAATGTTGCTGTAATTATAGTGTACCAGCTGTACTGACTGTACTGTACTGACGACTGAATTGTACTGACTGTACCACACAATTTGAAAACAATGTTGCTGTAATTATAGTGTACCAGCTGTACTGACTGTACTGTACTGACGACTGAATTGTAATGACTGTACCACACAATTTGAAAACAATGTTGCTGTAATTATAGTGTACCAGCTGTACTGACTGGCTCCCTGCAACAATTTGAAGATAATGCTGCCGTAATTACTCAGTATTTACTTTTTACAAAGCGACTGTCTGTGATTTAAATGCTGCATTTCCTTATAAAAGTGAAAATATCAACCACAAAATATTTACAAGAATACTTCTGAGAGGAAGGCCTTTCAGTGCCTTCCACATCGCTCAGAGCAGTTCTCAGTTTCTAAATGGAGTTGGTGTTTGATGCTATGACTTTTTGCCCTCTGTGCTGACATGTTGAAAATGACTGTTCTGGGTGCACCTCTTCATTAAATATTTGACACCACTCTATAACTTCATCGAGGAGGACACATATTTTCAAAACTGAAGATGCTCGACCTTCCTCGTTGTTTATCATGCTTCATTCCTCTCATACTGTGCGCAGCAATATCTCTGTGCCTGCCTGGATGGTCACCTTATGTCATACTGACATCATATTTCAGGTGTGGGCTGACAAGCATTGTATAACTTCAGCATAACTTCTGGGGCTTTACAATTAACTGATACACAAGTGTAACACAGCATCCACTTTCCTTTGTTTACGTTCATTGCCTCATGTTATTTAAACACAGGCAAGCATCTGGAAAGAAATGAAAGGAAAGCACTTTTCACAGTCACTGCTGTAATGTAGGAAAACTAGTAAACTGGATCCTACACCTCCTTCGGTTTTCCGTGTCATGTTCTATTCTGTGCGTTGTACACCTACGCCTCAATTTCCAATATTCGGTATCTTGTATTTGTCTATTTGCCTTTCATTTGCTGATGATTGGTACAGGTTCAAACTGTCAAATTTCCTTTATATAAGACTGTGGTTTCCTCGGATCCACCTTCACCATTGGTTTGCCATCAATTAACCTTATTGCATTGGGATTGTAAATCGACATAATTTGTGTGTACTGGGACGAAGGTGGCTCCCAGCACTGACCTGAGACACACCATTCATTCAACACCGTCACTCATTTAGACCTAACGTTTTTTTTTTTAGCCACTTACTGATCCTCTTTTTTCTCTAATCTTTGATACCCACCGCTCATTTTATCAAGTGCCCTTTTTTTTAGACTTTAAGCAAAGACCTTTCGGAAGTCTGGGTTGTACGATGTTATTTGGCTTGCTCCATTAGATTGTGATACGAGGTCTACAAAACACCATATGAAGTTGGTCAGGCAATTGGAGAGCTGTTGCCTTGGTTGGGATGTCTGAAATAATTTAATTGTCAAACTTTTTCTGCCTCGTGCGGTGATACGCATGTGCGCATCAATGTATATAGTTATCTATCCAATGTATGTAGTTATCGATACGACCTCCAACCAGCAGGTGCCAATAAAGATCCACCAGGTGACTCAAGAGGTCCGGCAGTTGGTAGTAAGCTGTACTAGAGGATAGTCGCACTAGAAGTAACTCCATGAGAATTCTCTAAATGTGCTTAATCGTTACCATTTGTATTATAGTTCATTAGTTCTCTTTCCACTTGTTTATTTTATTAATAAACTATCTTAATAGTCAAATAACTAGATGCTCAATGTGCATCTATACTAAGGCCACGACACAGAACATAACACCTCGGATGAGAGAAGAGGAGCCAAATGAGCAAAATGCAAGTATCTGAAGACAATTCAATCATGTACTGGAATTATGGTCACCTGCAATGCCTGTACATGGCAATTTATAAGTAATTACATGAATGCCAATGTGTTCAGGGAAAATAAGGTGATGGCAACATAGTGCATGGCTAGTTACTTTCATCCAAGGCAAAGAGCTGCAGTCTAACCGTGCAGAAGTGTCTGTCAAGTAGGTTCCATGCATCAAATGATCCAGGGGATGATTGATGGGATGCATGTTGCCCTTCGAGCATGGCTCATGATGGGCTGATCTTCACAAACCAAAGGTGGTTCCACTCGATGAACGTGCAGCTGGTGTGCGACCATCGGAAGCGCATCATACACATCTACGCCTGATACCCGGGCAGTGTGCACGACGCCTTTATCCTGGCACACTCGACAGTTCCTGACATCTTTAAGATGCACACCTGGGTGAGGGGTTGGCTATTGGGTGGCAGAGGTTATGATGATGCCTATCCGGAGGCCACAGACCGACGTAGAGACCCGCAATGACACCAATGCTGCAACCAGGGTCGTGATCGAGTGGTGTTTTTTCATCCAGAAGATGTGGTTCAGGTGCCTGGACTGCTCTGGAGGGGCCCACCAGTATATCGCTAGGGTGTCTCACACATCGTGGTGGCTTGCTGCATCCTCCACAACATCGCGCAGCAGAGGGGTGAGTTGCTGGAGGATGAGGATGAATGCCAAGCCATGTCTGCCAAGGAGGATGTGGAGGAGGGCGAGGATGGGCAGGACATGGGAGCGGGGCAGGCAAAGTAGGCCACACAACATGTGCGCCAGGGGACGCCCTAATCACCTCCAGGTTCACCGACTAGGGAGCCTGGCCAGTGGCACAGACAGCCCCCCCCCCCCCCCCCCCCCCCACACACCCCCCACCCGACCACCCCGTTCCATGACCACGATCCCTGCGCACCCCCACAACTCTCTCCATGATTTCTACCTGCCTCAATACGGGGTGCGGTTTGGCAGCAACAGCGGATGCGGTCAATGGGATGGAGGATGATGATGACCCACTCTGGGATGGGGTCTAGTGTTCCGCATCGTTTGATAATATCGAACTCCTCCGCACATCAGCACTTTCCACCGTCCGCTTGGGTGACCCCTGCATGCGAGCTGGCCATTCACTCAGCCTGGGTGACCCCTGCATGCGAGCTGGCCATTCACTCAGCCTGGGTGTTCCCTGCCTGCGAGCTGGCCATTCCGTCTGCCTGGGTGACCCCTGCCTGCGAGCTGGCCATTCCGTCCTCCTGGGTGACCCCTGCCTGCGAGCTGGCCATTCCGTCAGCCTGGGTGTTCCCTGCCTGCGAGCTGGCCATTCACTCAGCCTGGGTGACCCCTGCCAGCGAGCTGGCCATTCCGTCAGCCTGGGTGACCCCTGCCTGCGAGCTGGCCATTCCGTCAGCCTGGGTGACCCCTGCCTGCGAGCTGGCCATTCCGTCAGCCTGGGTGACCCCTGCCTGCGAGCTGGCCATTCACTCAGCCTGGGTGACCCCTGCCTGTGAGCTGGCCATTCCGTCAGCCTGAATGACCCCTGCCTGCGAGCTGGCCATTCACTCAGCCTGGGTGGCCCCTGCCTGTGAGCTGGCCATTCCGTCCGCTTGGGTGACCCCTGCCTACGAGCTGGCCATTCCGTCCGCCTGGGTGACCCCTACCTGCGAGCTGGCCATTCCGTCAGCCTGGGTGATCCCTGCCTGCAAGCTGGCCATTCCGTCAGCCTGGGTGATCCCTACCTGCGAGCTGGCCAATCACTCAGCCTGGGTGATCCCTGCCTGCAAGCTGGCCATTCCGTCAGCCTGGGTGACCCCTGCCTGCGAGCTGGCCATTCCGTTCGCCTTGGTGACCCCTGCCTGCGAGCTGGCCATTCACTCAGCCTGGGTGACCCCTGCCTGCGAGCTGGCCATTCACTCAGCCTGGGTGACCCCTGCCTGCGAACTGGCCATTCACTCAGCCTGGGTGACCCCTGCATGCGAGCTGGACATTCACTCAGCCTGGGTGACCCATGCCTGCGAGCTGGCCATTCCGTCAGCCTGGGTGACCCCTGCCTGCGAGCTGGCCATTCCGTCAGCCTGGGTGACTCCTGCCTGCGAGCTGGCCATTCCGTCAGCCTGGGTGACCCCTGCCTGCGAGCTGGCCATTCCGTCCGCCTGGGTGACCCCTGCATGCGAGCTGGCCATTCACTCAGCCTGGGTGACCCCTGCCTGCGAGCTGGCCATTCACTCAGCCTGAGTGACCCCTGCCTGCGAGCTGGCCATTCACTCAGCCTGGGTGACCCCTGCCTGCGAGCTGGCCATTCACTCAGCCTGGGTGACCCCTGCCTGCGAGCTGGTCATTCACTCAGCCTAGGTGACCCCTGCCTGCGAGCTGGCCATTCCGTCAGCCTGGGTGACCCCTGCCTGCGAACTGGCCATTCACTCAGCCTGGGTGACCCCTGCCTGCGAGCTGGCCATTCACTCAGCCTGGGTGACCCCTGCCTGCGAGCTGGCCATTCCGTCAGCCTGGGTGACCCCTGCCTGCGAGCTGGCCATTCCGTCCGCCTGGGTGACCCCTGCCTGCGAGCTGGCCATTCCGTCAGCCTGGGTGACCCCTGCCTGCGAGCTGGCCATTCCGTCAGCCTGGGTGACCCCTGCCTGCGAGCTGGCCATTCCGTCAGCCTGGGTGACCCCTGCCTGCGAGCTGGCCATTCCGTCAGCCTGGGTGACCCCTGCCTGCGAGCTGGCCATTCACTCAGCCTGGGTGACCCCTGCCTGCGAGCTGGCCATTCCATCAGTCTGGGTGACCCCTGCCTGCGAGCTGGCCATTCCGCCAGCCTGGGTGACCCCTGCCTGTGAGCTGGCCATTCACTCAGCCTGGGTGATCCCTGCCTGCGAGCTGGCCATTCCGTCAGCCTGGGTGACCCCTGCCTGCGAGCTGGCCATTCACTCAGCCTGGGTTATCCCTGCATGCGAGCTGGCCATTCACTCAGCCTGGGTGACCCCTGCCTGCAAGCTGGCCATTCCGCCAGCCTGGGTGACCCCTGCCTGCGAGCTGGCCATTCTGTCCGCCTGGGTGACCCCTGCATGCAAGCTGGCCATTCACTCAGCCTGGGTGACCCCTGCCTGCGAGCTGGCCATTCTGTCCGCCTGGGTGACCCCTGCATGCAAGCTGGCCATTCACTCAGCCTGGGTGACCCCTGCATGCGAGCTGGCTATTCACTCAGCCTGGGTGACCCCTGCCTGCGAGCTGGCCATTCACTCAGCCTGAGTGACCCCTGCCTGCGAGCTGGCCATTCACTCAGCCTGGGTGACCCCTGCCTGCGAGCTGGCCATTCACTCAGCCTGGGTGACCCCTATATGCGAGCTGGTCATTCACTCAGCCTGGGTGACCCCTGCCTGCAAGCTGGCCATTCACTTAGCCTGGGTGACCCCTGCCTGCGAACTGGCCATTCACTCAGCCTGGGTGACCTCTGCCTGCGAGCTGGCCATTCCGTCCGCCTGGGTGACCCCTGCCTGCGAGCTGGCCATTCACTCAGCCTGGGTGACCCCTGCCTGCGAGCTGGCCATTCCGTCAGCCTGGGTGACCCCTGCATGTGAGCTGGCCATTCACTCACCCTGGTTGACCCCTGCCTTCGAGCTGGCCATTCCGTCCGCCTGGGTGACCCCTGCCTGCAAGCTGGCTATTCACTCAGCCTGGGTGACCCCTGCCTGCGAGCTGGCTATTCCGTCCGCTTGGGTGACCCCTGCCTGCGAGCTGGCCATTCACTCAGCCTGGGTGACCCCTGCCTGCGAGCTGGCCATTCCGTCAGCCTGGGTGACCCCTACCTGCGAGCTGGCCATTCACTCAGCCTGGGTGACCCCTGCCTGCGAGCTGGCCATTCCGTCAGCCTGGGTGACCCCTGCCTGCGAGCTGGCCATTCCGTCAGCCTGGCTGACCCCTGCCTGCGAGCTGGCCATTCCGTCAGTCTGGGTAACCCCTGCCTGCGAGCTGGCCATTCCGTCAGTCTGGGTGACCCCTGCCTGCGAGCTGGCCATTCCGTCAGCCTGGGTGACCCCTGCCTGCGAGCTGGCCATTCACTCAGCCTGGGTGACCCCTGCCTGCGAGCTGGCTATTCCGTCCGCTTGGGTGACCCCTGCCTGCGAGCTGGCCATTCACTCAGCCTGGGTGACCCCTGTCTGCGAGCTGGCCATTCCGTCAGCCTGGGTGACCCCTGCCTGCGAGCTGGCCATTCCGTCAGCCTGGGTGACCCCTGCCTGCCAGCTGGCCATTCCGTCCGCCTGGGTGAACCCTGCCTGCGAGCTGGCCATTCTGTCAGCCGGGGTGACTCCTGCATGCGAGCTGGCCATTCACTCAGCCTGGGTGACCCCTGCCTGCGAGCTGGCCATTCACTCAGCCTGGGTGACCCCTGCCTGCGAGCTGGCCATTCACTCAGCCTGGGTGACCCCTGCATGCGAGCTGACCATTCACTCAGCCTGGGTGACCCCTGCCTGCGAGCTGGCCATTCCGTCCGCTAGGGTGATCCCTGCCTGCGAGCTGGCCATTCACTCAGCCTGGGTGTTCCCTGCCTGCGAGCTGGCCATTCACTCAGCCTGGGTGACCCCTGTCTGCGAGCTGGCCATTCCGTCTGCCGGGGTGATCCCTCCATGCGAGCTGGCCATTCCGTCCTCCTGGGTGACCCCTGCCTGCGAGTTGGCCATTCCGTCAGCCTGGGTGACCCCTGCCTGCGAGCTGGCCATTCCGTCAGCCTGGGTGACCCCTGCCTGCGAGCTGGCCATTCACTCAGCCTGGGTGACCCCTGCCTGCGAGCTGGCCATTCACTCAGCCTGGGTGACCCCTGCCTGCGAGCTGGCCATTCACTCAGCCTGGGTGACCCCTGCCTGTGAGCTGGCCATTCCGTCAGCCTGGGTGACCCCTGCCTGCGAGCTGGCCATTCACTCAGCCTGGGTGACCCCTGCCTGCGAGCTGGCCATTCACTCAGCCTGGGTGACCCCTGCCTGCGAGCTGGCCATTCCGTCAGCCTGTGTGACCCCTGCCTGCGAGCTGGCCATTCACTCAGCCTGGGTGACCCCTGCCTGCGAGCTGGCCATTCCGTCAGCCTGGGTGACCCCTGCCTGCGAGCTGGCCATTCCGTCTGCCTGGGTGACCCCTGCCTGCGAGCTGGCCATTCACTCAGCCTGGGTGTTCCCTGCCTGCGAGCTGGCCATTCCGTCTGCCGGGGTGATCCCTGCATGCGAGCTGGCCATTCCGTCCTCCTGGGTGACCCCTGCCTGCGAGCTGGCCATTCCGTCAGCCTGGGTGACCCCTGCCTGCGAGCTGGCCATTCCGTCCTCCTGGGTGACCCCTGCCTGCGAGCTGGCCATTCCGTCAGCCTGGGTGACCCCTGCCAGCGAGCTGGCCATTCACTCAGCCTGGGTGTTCCCTGCCTGCGAGCTGGCCATTCCGTCCGCCTGGGTGACCCCTGCCTGCGAGCTGGCCAATCACTCAGCCTGGGTGACCCCTGCATGCGAGCTGGCCAATCCGTCAGCCTGGGTGACTCCTGCCTGCGAGCTGGCCATTCACTCAGCCTGGGTGAACCCTGCCTGCGAGATGGCCATTCCGTCCTCCTGGGTGACCCCTGCCTGCAAGCTGGCCATTCACTCAGCCTGGGTGAGCCCTGCCTGCGAGCTGGCCATTCACTCAGCCTGGGTGACCCCTGCCTGCGAGCTGGCCATTCCGTCCGCTAGGGTAATCCCTGCCTGCGAGCTGGCCATTCACTTAGCCTGGGTGACCCCTGCCTGCGAGCTGGCCATTCCGTCAGCCTGGGTGACCCCTGCCTGCGAGCTGGCCATTCACTCAGCCTGGGTGACTCCTGCCTGCGAGCTGGCCATTCACTCAGCCTGGGTGACCCCTGCCTGCGAGATGGCCATTCCGTCCTCCTGGGTGACCCCTGCCTGCAAGCTGGCCATTCACTCAGCCTGGGTGAGCCCTGCCTGCGAGCTGGCCATTCACTCAGCCTGGGTGACCCCTGCCTGCGAGCTGGCCATTCCGTCCGCTAGGGTAATCCCTGCCTGCGAGCTGGCCATTCACTTAGCCTGGGTGACCCCTGCCTGCGAGCTGGCCATTCCGTCAGCCTGGGTGAGCCCTGCCTGCGAGCTGGCCATTCCGTCCGCTAGGGTAATCCCTGCCTGCGAGCTGGCCATTCACTCAGCCTGGGTAATCCCTGCATGCGAGCTGGCCTTTCCGTCCGCTTGGGTGACCCCTGCCTGCGAGCTGGCCATTCACTCAGCCTGGGTGACCCCTGCCTGCGAGCTGGCCATTCCGTCAGCCTGGGTGACCCCTGCCTGCGAGCTGGCCATTCACTCAGCCTGGGTGACCCCTGCCTGCGAGCTGGCCAATCACTCAGCCTGACTGACCCCTGCCTGCGAGCTGGCCATTCCGTCCGCCTGGGTGACCCCTGCCTGTGAGCTGGCTATTCCGTCAGCCTGGGTGACCCCTGCCTGCGAGCTGGCCATTCCGTCAGCCTGGGTGACCCCTGCCTGCGAGCTGGCCATTCTGTCCACCTGGGTGAACCCTGCCTGCGAGCTGGCCATTCACTCAGCCTGGGTGACCCCTGCCTGCGAGCTGGCCATTCCGTCAGCCTGGGTGACCCCTGCCTGCGAGCTGGCCATTCCGTCCGCCTGGGTGACCCCTGCCTGCGAGCTGGCCATTCCGTCAGCCTGGGTGAACCCTGCCTGCGAGATGGCCATTCCGTCAGCCTGGGTGACCCCTGCCTGCGAGCTGGCCATTCACTCAGCCTGGGTGACCCCTGCCTTCCGAGCTGGCCATTCACTCAGCCTGGGTGACTCCTGCCTACGAGCTGGCCATTCCGTCAGCCTGGGTGACCCCTGCCTTCCGAGCTGGCCATTCACTCAGCCTGGGTGACTCCTGCCTACGAGCTGGCCATTCACTCAGCCTGGGTGACTCCTGCCTACGAGCTGGCCATTCACTCAGCCTGGGTGACCCCTGCCTGTGAGCTGGCCATTCCGTCAGCCTGGGTGAACCCTGCCTGCGAGATGGCCATTCCGTCCTCCTGGGTGACCCCTGCCTGCGAGCTGGCCATTCACTCAGCCTGGGTGACCCCTGCCTGCGAGCTGGCCATTCCGTCAGCCTGGGTGATCCCTGCATGCGAGCTGGCCATTCCGTCCGCCTGGGTGACTCCTGCCTACGAGCTGGCCATTCACTCAGCCTGGGTGACTCCTGCCTACGAGCTGGCCATTCCGTCAGCCTGGGTGACTCCTGCCTGCGAGCTGGCCATTCACTCAGCCTGGGTGAACCCTGCCTGCGAGCTGGCCATTCCGTCCTCCTGGGTGACCCCTGCCTGCGAGCTGGCCATTCCGTCCTCCTGGGTGACCCCTGCCTGCGAGCTGGCCATTCCGTCAGCCTGGGTAACCCCTGCCTGCGAGCTGGCCATTCACTCAGCCTGGGTGACCCCTGCCTGTGAGCTGGCTATTCCGTCAGCCTGGGTGACCCCTGCCTGCGAGCTGGCCATTCCGTCAGCGTGGGTGACCCCTGCCTGCGAGCAGGCCATTCACTCAGCCTGGGTGACCCCTGCCTTCCGAGCTGGCCATTCACTCAGCCTGGGTGACTCCTGCATGCGAGCTGGCCATTCCGTCAGCCTGGGTGACTCCTGCCTGCGAGCTGGCCATTCCGTCCTCCTGGGTGACCCCTGCATGCGAGCTGGCCATTCCGTCAGCGTGGGTGACCCCTGCCTTCCGAGCTGGCCATTCCGTCAGCCTGGGTGAACCCTGCCTGCGAGATGGCCATTCCGTCCTCCTGGGTGACCCCTGCCTGCGAGCTGGCCATTCACTCAGCCTGGGTGACCCCTGCCTGCGAGCTGGCCATTCCGTCAGCCTGGGTGACCCCTGCATGCGAGCTGGCCATTCCGTCCGCCTGGGTGACTCCTGCCTACGAGCTGGCCATTCACTCAGCCTGGGTGACCCCTGCCTGCGAGCTGGCCATTCACTCAGCCTGGGTAATCCCTGCCTACGAGCTGGCCATTCCGTCAGCCTGGGTGACTCCTGCCTGCGAGCTGGCCATTCCGTCAGCCTGACTGACCCCTGCCTGCGAGCTGGCCATTCACTCAGCCTGGGTGACTCCTGCCTGCGAGCTGGCCATTCCGTCAGCCTGACTGACCCCTGCATGCGAGCTGGCCATTCCGTCAGTCTGGGTAACCCCTGCCTGCGAGCTGGCCATTCACTCAGCCTGGGTGACTCCTGCCTGCGAGCTGGCCATTCCGTCAGCCTGACTGACCCCTGCATGCGAGCTGGCCATTCACTCAGCCTGGGTGACTCCTGCCTGCGAGCTGGCCATTCCGTCAGTCTGGGTAACCCCTGCCTGCGAGCTGGCCATTCCGTCAGCCTGGGTGACTCCTGCCTGCGAGCTGGCCATTCCGTCAGTCTGGGTAACCCCTGCCTGCGAGCTGGCCATTCCGTCAGCCTGGGTGACCCCTGCCTGTGAGCTGGCCATTCACTCAGCCTGGGTGACCCCTGCCTGTGAGCTGGCCATTCCGTCAGCCTGGGTGAACCCTGCCTGCGAGCTGGCCATTCCGTCAGCCTGGGTGACCCCTGCCTGCGAGCTGGCCATTCACTCAGCCTGGGTGACCCCTGCCTGTGAGCTGGCCATTCCGTCAGCCTGGGTGAACCCTGCCTGCGAGATGGCCATTCCGTCCTCCTGGGTGACCCCTGCCTGCAAGCTGGCCATTCACTCAGCCTGGGTGACCCCTGCCTGCAAGCTGGCCAATCACTCAGCCTGGGTGACCCCTGCCTGCGAGCTGGCCATTCCGTCAGCCAGGGTGACCCCTGCCTGCGAGCTGGCCATTCACTCAGCCTGGGTAATCCCTGCCTGCGAGCTGGCCATTCACTTAGCCTGGGTGACTCCTGCCTGCGAGCTGGTCATTCAGTCCACTTGGGTGACCCCTGCATGCGAGCTGGCCATTCCGTCCGCTTGGGTGACCCCTGCATGCGAGCTGGCCATTCCATTACACGGTCCCACCGAACCCTTGGGGTGATGGGTGGGGTGGGGCAGCGCGGTGAGCGGTTGCTGAACTGTGGTCCCTGGTCCATGCCCACCCCCAACATCTGCCCATCTACCCTCTGCCCCCCAGCGCCCCCCCTGCAGCCAGCCCAGTCCAGCCCATCCTTCGCCCTCTCACCCTTCTGACAGAGCAGGTTGCAAAGTTGTGAACAGGTGTTTATTGTGAAACAGTGAACAATTTTGTACAGGTAAGTGCCCGAGCCCCTAACGCTATCCTGTGTGCTACAGTCGTGCCAACTTAACTGGTGTCTACTTTTCTGGCCTTACGGCCTCTCATGCTACACCTAGCTGGAATCCCCAGGTAGTACATCAGGAGTGGAGGCGGGCTGCTGTGATTCCCACCCTGTGACATGGGACCCTTCTGGCAGCCGTCCTCTGGAGCGTCTGGACCTGGATGGGCCAGGCAGTCACTCGGGTGTCCAAGTGGGGTGTTGCCATCGGATTCGCCATGAAAGAGGGGGGGAGGAGTTCGAGGTGCCACGGTGTTCCGGCACTTCCCCTGCGGGAGTCAGCGGCACGGTCCCCATCACCTCCTCCTCCCTCAGAGTCCCCAATGACCCGCGGGCTGCTCCCACCATCAACAAGCACGCACCCATTTCGACCAGGGTCCCAATGCTCACAGCCATGAGCACAGGGAGTGGGTTACCACCCTTTGCGACTGTACCACATCACCCAATGACTGTGCCACCTGCCCCTGTGCCTGGCTCAGGTCAACCAGTGTCCAGCCAATGCTGATGACGCTCAGCCATGACTAGGCTAAGCTCTGGTACATGGCTGTCTGTGGCAGGGCAGCTCTGTCGTGTGACTTGGCCACTGCCCACACATAATGGCCGAGGCCTTGGACATCCTGACCCATGGCTGATACCTTCGTCCCCAAGGCCTCCACCGTGGACACCACCCGTGCAGTTTTGGCCTGGGTGGCACACACGGTCGGCATCACCCACTGCCCCTGCAAACTCCTCCAAATGCACCTGCAGGTGCCGGATGGTTGCTGACAGACCCTCATGTAGTCCCCGGCTCTGAGTCTGCATCTCCACTATCGATGGGATTGCCCTTCCCAGAAGCCCAAAACCTGTCCAGACAGCAGCCCGTAGTAGTCTGCTACCCCCAGTAGTCCCTGGGGTCGGGCCGCCCTCTTACCATCTGCCCTTTGGGAGTTCCTACCTCCACCTGATGGACCGCAGCATGTGTGTGGTGTGTACCAGATAGTGCCCCAGGAACCTCTTCATTAACTTGCCCAACCGAGGTGAGTGTCTCTGGGATGGTGGAGGAAGTTGGAGACAGCTGTGATGGGAAGTTAGTGAAGTCCTTGGACTGGTGCTCCAGGGTGTTGCGGGTTGGCGTTTTGGGGCTCTCTTCGATGTTCATCTCCTCCTCATTGGTGGTATCTTTTTGGGGTTGGGCTCGGGGGCGGGGACACCAGAAAGGTCTGCCTCATCACAAGAAACAATGCAGAATTGGATCACGCATTGGGTGGTGGGTGGTGGCGTGGGGCTGATGAGGGGTTATGCCACAAGTGCCATGGGGAACTGCAACTTAGTGGGGGCTCACCTGCTCACCCAATGCTGACCTCCACCTTGGCAACTGCCCTCTCACTGGGCCCAGCAACCAGGACCAGTGCCCGCTGCTCCGCCACGTTGAGGTGCCGCAGATTGGATTGGATTGGATTTGTTTATTGTCACGTGTACCGCGGTACAGTGAAAAGTATTTTTCTGCAAGCAGCTCAACAGATCATTCAGTACATGGAAAGAAAAGGGAATTAAACAAAATTCAAGAAAATACATGAGAATACATAATAGGGCAACACAAGGTATACAATGTAACTACATAAGCACTGGCATCGGATGAAGCATACAGGGTGTGGTGTTAATGAGGTCAGTCAATACGAGGGTCATTTAGGAGTCTGGTGACAGTGGGGAAGAAGCTGTTTTTGAGTCTGTTCGTGCGTGTTCTCAGACTTCTGTATCTCCTGCCCGATGGAAGAAGTTGGAAAAGTGAGTAAGCCGGGTGGGAGGGATCCTTGATTATGCTGCCCGCTTTCCCCAGGCAGCGGGAGGTGTAGATGGAGTCCATGGATGGGAGGCAGGTTCGTGTGATGGACTGGGCGGTATTCATGACTCTCTGAAGTTCCTTGCGGTCCTGGGCCGAGCAGTTGCCATACCAGGCTGTGATGCAGCCCGATAGGATGCTTTCTATAGTGCATCTGTAAAAGTTGGTAAGGGTTAATGTGGACATGCCGAATTTCCTTAGTTTCCTGAGGAAGTATAGGCGTTGTTGTGCTTTCTTGGTGATAGCGTCGACGTGAGTGGACCAGGACAGATTTTTGGTGATGTGCACCCCAGGAATTTGAAACTGCTAACCATCTCCACCTCGGCTCCGTTGATGCTGACAGGGGTGTGTACAGTACTTTGCTTCCTGAAGTCGATGACCAGCTCTTTAGTTTTGCTGGCACTGAGGGAAAGATTGTTGTCGTTACACCACTCTACTAGGTTCTCTATCTCCCTCCTGTATACTGACTCGTTGTTATTCGAGATCCGCCCACTATGGTCATACCGTCAGCAAACTTGTAGGTGGAGTTGGAACCAAGTTTTGCGACGCAGTCATGTGTGTACAGGGAGTAGAGTAGGGAGGCTAAGTACGTAGCCTTGTGGGGCCCCGGTATTGAGGACTATTGTGGAGGAGGTGTTGGTGTTCATTCTTACTGACTGTGGTCTGTTGGTCAGAAAGTCAAGGATCCAGTTGCAGAGTGGAGAGCCAAGTCCTAGGTTTTGGAGCTTTGATATAAGCTTGGCTGGGATTATGGTGTTGAAGGCGGAGCTGTAGTCAATAAATAGGAGTCTGATGTAGGAGTCCTTGGTTTCGAGATGCTCTAGGGATGAGTGTAGGGCCAGGGAAATGGCGTCTGATGTGGACCGGTTGCGACGGTATGCAAATTGAAGTGGGTCAAGGCGTTCCGGGAGTATGGAGGTGATGCGCTTCATGATCAGCCTCTCGAAGCACTTCATTACAACTGACGTCAGGGCCACTGGGCGGTAGTCATTGAGGCTCGTTGCCTGGTTCTTCTTTGGTACCAGTATGATGGTGGTCTTCTTGAAGCAAGTGGGGACCGCGGAGTGGAGTAGGAATAGGTTAAAGATGTCTGTGAATACCTCTGCCAGCTGGTCTGTGCAGGCTCTGAGTGCACGACCAGGGATCCCGTCCGGGCCCGTCGCCTTCCACGGGTTCACTTTCAGGAAGGCCGATCTGACTTCGGAGGCTGTGAAGGTGGGTATGGGTGAATTATGGGCTGCTGGGGCCCTCGACAGCGGATTGTTGGTTACCTGATTCCCCCTCCGGTTTTCTCTCTCCCCCCGGCAGTTCTCGGGGGGGGGGGGGGGGGGGGGGGACGAGAGAGACAGAAAGGGCAACTATTAGGCACAGTAGCACAAGAGGTGGGCAGCTGGTGGTCTCCATGGCCAGAGCACACCTGGCCATGGCAGCCGGTATGGATGCTGTCACGTAGTGCAGAGTGGGGACCGTGCACACTGCCGGCGGGTGGGGCCTGTCACCCTCCAGGTTCCGGGAGTGGGGGGGCAGAGGAGGGGTTACGGGTGTGTGGGACGAGGGTAGTGCCAAAAGGCATGATGCTGCCTACTCACCCTGGCCGACTTGAGGAGGTAGCGCAGCTTCTTCTTGCACTGATGTCCGATGTTTGCTCTCGAGGGAGTGCAGCGAAGGTTTACCAGGCTGATTCCAGGGAAGGCGAGGTTGTCATATGAGGGGAGATTGACTAGGTTAGGATTGTTCTCGCTGGAGTTCAGCAGAATGAAGGGGGATCTCATAGAGATTTATAAAATTCTAACAGGACTAGACAGGGTAGATGCAGGGAAGATATTCCTGATGTGGGTGTGTCGATAGCAATGCAGCCACAGTGCACTGAAGGTGGATAGTAACTCCTATTGTAAGGGTCCAAACGAACAAGGATGTATGGATGGTGTCAAGCTCGAGTGCTGCTACATCTGCATTGTGTGCCAATCCATCATGCACGCAGAATAATCATCGAGCTATTGCAAAACTGAAGGAACATATGCAACGAGAAATGCCAATGCTGTAGCTCATCTTCTCTGTCAGTAAATGATGCCACATGTACGACATTCTGCATCATTTGTTTTCCAAAGCACTTTTATGTCAGTCGTGAACTTGCTGGTTGCATGGAGGAAGCAAAGAAATGGCTACAAGGTTGCTCAAGGACTGGAGATGTGAACTCTGTTTCTCGCTTCACAGATGCTGCCAGACCTCTTCAGGGTATTTTCAACATTTTCTGCTTTATTTCCCAAGGTTTTGGCTTGACCAACAGTAACTGTGCAGCAAGTTACACCAATTATTGCTTTTATTAAACTAGTAGGCAGCCAAATAAGGGTAACTTCTCTCGCACCTGACATCTTTCACACCTATTCCCAAGTCCTTATGTGGTGATCTTTGTGAGGGTGGAAGGCGTAGTGATCACAAAGATACACAAAGCTCTTTTGAAGAACTAAACTAATTTTATTAACACTACTAAATTTGAGTTCAACACTTATTCTGAATAGTAAACATACATGTAAGAATTAAACTACACACACACTAACACCATCTTTATCTACTAACTATAACAATTATATCTTAACTAACTCTGCAAACACGATGAATCTTATCGTTGTCAACTCCAGATCTAATCTCCTCCTTGAGCCCAAGAGCCAGTGCAATTTATAGTACTGCCCCTTAACTCCCTCTAGTGGCTAGGTTTAGCATAACTCTTCACATGCTGTACACGTCACATTCCCCTTTCTTTGATTAAAAAAATGTTCCTTTTTTTTCATACCAGGTTGAATGGCTATATATTTTCATGTTTACTGTATTATACAGCATGTCAACAATGATATAACCAATGTTAGATTTACAGATTTAATCTATTTGGAATTTTCTTATGTCTTGTAGACCTTCTTAATGTTATGACATTGTTATTTGAATTGTCTAGCACATGTGACAATATAAGTTTTGGAAAGTCATTTGTCAGAAATATGAGTTGTTGACTCATTGCGGTGATTCTGTGAATGTAACAGTTTGTTTGAGTTTCAAGAGATCTTTTCTGTTTCTATGAAAAATCTTGGTGTGAGTTCACTGAGTACTTTTGCAATGTCCATCCATCCACCTTCAGGATTACGAATGCTTACAATATCACCTTCCCTGAGTGTAGATAGTGGTTTGGAGTTTTTGTTGTAATACTTCTTTTGCTTATTCTTCAATTGCTGCATTGTTTGAACCATGACTTGTTCATTTTTGTTTGGAATAATTATAGTAGGTAACCTCGTACGTATCTTTCCATCAAGAGTCGTGCTGGAGAAAGCCCCGATGACATTGGTGTAGCCCTGTATGCTAACAGTGCTAAGTCAAAGTCCTTTTTGTCCTCCATTGCTTTCTTAAGAAGCTGCTTCACAATTCCCACCCCTTTCTCAGCTTTTCCGTTTGCCTGTGGGTATAATGGGCTAGAAGTTACATGTGTGAAGCTATAGTCATTGGCAAATTGTAACTACTCCAGGCTGCTAAAACACGGTCCATTGTCTGTGGCAACAGTAACTGGTATGCCATGTCTGGTAAATACATTTTTTGTTGCCCTGACAACTGAATGTGTTCTTGAGTCAGATAATATGATAACCTCCGGAAAATTTGAGTAATAGTCAATGATTATCAAATAATCACAACCTTGAAAGTAAAATATGTCCGTGACGACTTTTGTCCATGGTTGAGTAACTTGTTCGCTTTCCACCAAGTTTTGCTTAAATTGTGCCAGTTGGTGCATTTGGCATACCTGACACTATCGAATATAGTTGTCTACATCCTTGTTGATTCCCGGCCAATACACCGATTGTCGTACTCTTCTGCATTTCTCAATGCCTTGATGCCCTTCGTGGATTTGTGCTGGAACGTCTTGTCTAAGACATGATGGAATTACAAGGCGGTCCCCTTTCAATAGAAAGTTGTCGATAATTGTCAGGTCTTCTCTAATGCTGTGAAAGTTTGCACATTTCCCTTTAGGCCAGTCAGTACATAGATATTGTATCACTTGCTGAAGTGTCATATCTCGTAGAGTTTCTGCCTTGTTTATTTGTAATTTAGCATCTGTGACAGGTAGCATTGCTGTGATGAAGTTGGCTTGTGTTTCAATACTGAGTACAACGTCAACAACTTTGTTATCCTTGTGCATTGTGGCTCTGGATAACATATCTGTAAGTTCTAAATCTTTTGAACCAGGGAAAGAGTTGGCAGTGTGAATTCTCTGTATCAGGTTTAGCTGGATACATTTACGTACTCCAATAAGTGAGGATTTTGTGTCATCCACATTTTCAAAATCAAGTGGAATTTTAATGTCACCACTCAGAACTATGAGGTAGCATGAACCTTTTGTTGCTATTTCATTTCCGTTGTAGTCTGTTAATCTACAATGTGTCTTTTTGTATTTTGTACGGGTTTCTACTTTGCCCAAATCCAATTCTGTTATCAGATTAGCATGTGCGTCAGTGTCCAATTTAAATTGTATCTCTGATCCATTTATTATCAATGTTTCTATCCAATCTTTATTCCTATTGGATAGTTGCCTAATTGGTCGTTCAGCAGTATTGTCTTCATTGTTTTAGTGATTGCTTCTATTATGAAGTTGTCCAGTGAAGTAGTCAGAGTGATATCAATCTTTGATTTTAAAATGTTTCCTACTTCCTTCTTTTGTATAGTCTTGACTTTTTTATGCTGTTGAAATGCCTTTTAAAATTGATTCTGGTGTGTTTTGTTAAATCTGCATTGTGTAGCAAAATGATTGTGTTTGTTACATGTTGTACATCTTTTACCAAATGCAGGACAGTGTTGCTTTAAGTGGAAGTGTCCACAGCGTGTACATGTCATCACATTGGTGACGCATGCGCAAATCGGTCAACTTCCGGTTTGCGTCCTTTTTCAAAGTGTCCATGTGCAAACTGATCCTGTACATGCGCAGAATGTTGAATCTCCGTTTCGTGTTTTTTTTAATTAACTGTTTGTTAATTAACCTGTGCAAAACGGCTACCTGCTGCAGCGGGATTTGTTTAAAGCTGCGCCACAGAGGCAATGGCGCTGACCACATTGCTGAAGTTTGCGCCTTTGTCACATGATTTGAATTCAGCATATTTATTGGTGGCTTGCTCACTTGCTTTAAAGAGGTTGATGGCTTCTTCGAAAGTTAAGTTTGGTTTTCTTAGTAAACGTTCCAGCATTTGCTCTTCAAATATGCCAAGCACAATGTGGTCACGCAGGATTGATTCAGTAACTGAAGAAAAATTGCAGGATTGCGCTCAGAGCCTCAAATCAGTTCGAAAAGAGTCAAATGATTCCCCCTTTTAGCTGCCGTTTGCCGTCGGGACGGCACCAGGACATCACCCGAGACTCTCCCCCGATGCTCCGCCCCCGATGGGCCGGGTTTCCGACAGTGTGGAACACCTATCCTATTTCTTTTCGGGAACCCGGCGTGGCAGCTGCGGACTGAGTCCAGCGCCGCCACAGTTAGGTGGGAGCTGCTCCACAGGCAGAGGGGGGGCTTTGGCGGGGGCTGGGAGCACTGGAGGGGGGTGGTCCAGGGGTTGTGTGCCTGGTCAAAGGGGGACAGTTTTTGGCAGGCCAGGTCCACGCGTGGAAGGCGCCATGTTGCACTGGCCACTGCAGGCCGTGGCCGTGCATGGACCCGGCAATTCTACGGCCGTATCTGCAGCTAAAGCCGGGGGCTCTACGCTGTGTACCTGATAGACCCCAGCAGACGGAGGATCGGTGCAGCTTTTGCGCCATTATTTCAGGTGTAAAACACCACTGTTCCCAGCGTCAGCACATAGTCTTCAAATCGGAGAATCCAGCCCATGATTTTTGCACAGCATCCATGTTGGCCTCGGTTTTTTTCTTTTTTCTTTGCAGATATCGATGTGTAGCGATGCACAGATTTCTTTCCTTTTTTTTTACTGCTTGCTTTTTGGGAATACATGGCCTGATACCATGTGGTGATCTTTGTGAGGGGTTTCCAGCATGGAAGGTGTAGCGATCACAAAGATACACAAAGCTCTTTTGAAGAACTAAACTAATTTGATTAACACTACTAAACTTGAGTTTGACACTTATTCTGAATAGCAAACAGAGATGTAAGAATTAAACTACACTCACTTGCACTATCTTTATCTACTAACCATAACAATTAAATCTTATCTAGCTCTGCAATACACTATGCATCTTATCTTTGTAGCTCCAGATCGAGTCTCCTCCCTGAGCCCAAGAGCTAGTGCAATTTATAGCCCTGACCCATAGCTCCCTCTAGTGGCTAGGTATAGCATAACATTAACTCTTCACATGCTGCACATTTGTATAATGTCACACTATGGTTAGTTGACAGAACTGACTTTGCCCATCGCCTCCTGCCAGCCACTTTGCCTTGCTTGTTGTGCCAAAACAGTAATAATCCTCGCACCCACTTAATACAGTTACATCCCGGCTTCCCAGCTCATTAAAGGGGGCACTGTACCATCAGTTAACCAATAGTTCCTCTTCCAATCTGCACCAATAGACACCCAGCAAGTTGCACTTGTTGGCATTACCATTTGTCCTCAAATTGGTCACTTCTCAGATGATATTGGCTTTAAATTGGAAGGACAATCCACAAGAACTGTAGCCTCTAAAACCTGCAGGTTGATGAGTTCTGCTCCCTCCTCTTGCAGGAGGGCAAGCTTCTCCGAGGTCCTTCAATCCAGGTTAGGATTTGTAACTGGAGCCAATGTCAGAAGCTTAGGGAGAGTAGTTGTTTTTATTTATATGTAGCAGTTAAGAGGTAAACTGAGCAATGGAGTCACAGGTAAATATCCAATCACCATGTCTCTGCAAGAAGCATTCAAATGTCTTTTAAAGAATTTTTTGGGGGGGTTTTGTACATGATATAAATACAGGTACATACATAGCAAAGCAAAACACAAAGGATCTAGGAAATTTGTCACAGGAAAGGGGGATCTTTCCTCCCCCTTTCATTTTACAGAACATGTAACTAGGGTGGAGGGGGCACCTGCTTCCCCCCCCCCCCCCCCCCGCCCGCCCGGGCCCTCTCTCACTTTCCTCTCTTCTATCTGGTCCTGGCCATTTCTCCCTGGCTTCTGGCTACTTATTTATTTATGTGTTGGCCACAAACAGGTCCCGGAACAGTCGGGTGAATGGCTCCCATGTTTTGGGAAAGCCCTCTTCCGACCCCCAGATGACAAATTTGATCCATTTGGAGAAACTCCGACAGGTTGGACAGCCAGTCTGTAGCTTTAGGTGGCGCTGCTGACTGCCAGCTGAGCGGGATTCCACAGTGGGCGATCAGGGGGGCAAAGGCAAGGGCGTTCGCCCTCCTCCCCGTAAAGAGATCTGGCTGGTCTGACACCCTGAAGACTGCCACTTTTGGGCATGGCTCCACCCTCATACCCACCACTTTGGACATTGCCTCGAAGAAGGCTGTCCAGTACGCAGCTAGTCTGGGGCGAGACCAGAACATGTGGGCGTGGTTGGCCGGGCCTCCTTGGCACCCGTTCAAATCTATCCTCCACCTCCGGGAAGAACCTATTCATTCAGGTTCTTGTTAAGTGGGCTCTATATACCAATTTTAGCTGCGTTAGGTTGAGCCTTACGCATGTGGAGGTGGAGTTGACCCTGTGCAGTGCTTTGCTCCAGAACCCCCACCCTATTTCAAACCCCAAGTCTTCCTCCCATTCCCTCCTTGTCGCGTCCAATTCAGTGTCGGCCCTCCTAATAGTAAACATGCAAATATAATGGAACGAAACTGCATACCTACCTTAGCTGTCCAATCCTAGTGTTACACATATTACCATGACTACAGGAGTAGACAGTCAGCTACTGTCAGAGCTCCAATTGTCAAAGATTCCAAGAAGAAGTACCGTCTATTACTAATGGGTGCGTCAGAGTTCTCTCTCCATAATTCACAAACAGCTTTTGGCTCCATTTGTATGATAGCAGAACTTGCCATTTTTGTGATGGCACATTCTGCAAATAGGAAGCACAGGTTATAAACCCAATTTCAACATGCCACGGTGCCAGGTGTTGGAAATGCCAAACCATTCACAACTTATAAAATGCCAGACATGCACATTTAAGGTTATTTTTCAAAATAAACTTTTTAAAGATGATGCAATAGAGGAGAAAGACAGTATTTTAGTGTCCTAAATTGGGAGGAAACTAGGTACCAGAAAACAAAGAGTACAGGTATGAATTGTGTCACATTAGGTATTATTTAGTGCCTATAATCTGACATTTAGTGGACTCTGCCCATAAAACTTGAACTTCCTTTTTCCAAGTTAAGTAGTTCAGGCTTGATTTAAAAGGAAGTTCAAGAGTTTGGACAGTGGAAAAGCCAAACACATTCTAAAGAGGAGAGAAGGTCACTTAATAGCTGCTTTATAATTTGAAGAGGTCTAATTGAAGGCCCATATTGTGCACAGACTAAAGAAAAGAAATGGCCTGGGTGTTATCTGAAATATTGCAGATACATGGTTAATGCTATACATGGTTATACCAAGATAGCAAGAATTTGGCATTTGGGGGTACGAGCAGAAACATAAAAAAATTTGGTTCATATACCATGGCAAATGTCCAAATGGTGCTTCTTTAGTCAATTCAACTGAAGTCCTCCACAGTTGCAAGTTCATTTGAATAAGCAGATTATCTAGGTAGGGTAGACATGTCATTAGAAGCCATAGAAGAACAGCAACACTGATTGGTAACTGTTGAAAACCTTTGGGAACACAAACACAATTATCCCCTTTATGTTACTTCCATACATATATACAATTCAACAAGATAATCTGTGGTGGACATCTATTCCCTTTTGGTAGAATTCAGCATTCTTGATCTCAGCTACTTGTGACCTCAGAACAAAGATCAAAGAACAATACAGCACAGGAACAGGCCGTTCGGCCCTCCAAGCCTGTACCGGTCACGATACCAATCTTGGCCAAAACCCTCAGCACTTCCTTCTGCTGTATCTCTCTATACCCATCCTATCCATGTATTTGACAAGATGCCTTTTGAACTCAGTTAATGTATCTGCTTCCACAACCTCCCATGGCAACGCGTTCCAGGCACTCACCGCCCTCTGCGTAAAAAACCTGCCTCGCACATCTTCTCTCAACCTTGCCCCATGGACCTTAAACCTATGCCCCCTGGTGACTGACCCGTCCACCCTGGGAAAGAGTGCCTGCCCATCCACTCTATCCATGCCCCTCATAATCTTGTAGACCTTTTATCAGGTCACCCCTCAACCTCCATCATTCTAATGAAAACAGCCCAAGTCTATTCAGCCTTTCTGCATAGCTAACACCCTCCAGACCAGGCAACATCCTGGTAAAGCTCGTCTGCACCCTCTCCAAAGCCTCCATATCCTTCTAGCAGTGTGGCAGTCAGAATTGTGCGCAATATTCCAAGTGTGGCCTTACCAAGGTTCCATACAACTGCAGCATGACTTGCCAGTTTTTTATACTCAATGCCCCATCCAATGAAGGCAAGCATTCTGTATGCTTTTTTGACTACTTTGTCCACTTGTGTTGCCACTTTCAATGATCTGTGAACTTGTATGCCCAGATCTCTCTGACTATCTATATTCCTAAGAGTTTTGCCATTTACGGTATATTTCCCCTCTCTGTTAGACCTACCAAGATGTATAACCTCACATTTGTCCGGTTTAAACTCCATTTGCCATTTCTCTGCCCAAGTCTCCAACCTATCTACATCCTGCTGTATCCTCTGACAATCCTCAACACTATCTGCCACTCCACCAACGTGGTGTCATCCACGAATTTACTAATCAGACTAGCTACATTTTCCTCCAAATCTTTTATTTATACAACAAACAACAAAGGCCCCTGCACAGATCCCTGTGACACATCACGAGTCATAACCTTCCATTCAAAAAAACACCCTTCCACTGCTACCCTCTGCCTTTTGTGACCGAGCCAGTTCTGTATCCACCTTACCACCTCACCTCTGAACCCGAGTGACTTCACCAGTCTGCCATGAGGTACCTTGTCAAAGACTTTACTGAAGTCCATGTAAACAATATCCACCGCTCTCCCCCATCAATCATCTTTGTCACCTCCTCAAAAAACTCGATCAATTTAGTGAGGCATGGTCTCCCCTTCACAAAATCATGATGTCTATCACTAATGAGTCCATTTGTTTCCAAATGGGTATAAATCCTGTCCCTGAGAATTCTCTCCAATAATTTACCTACTACCGACATGAGGCTCACTGGCCTATAGTTTCCTGGATTATCCCTGCTACCTTTTTTTTATCAGCAATACCACATTAGCTATTTTTCAGTTCTCAGGGATCTCACCTGTAGCCAATGAGGATACAAAGATGTCAATCAAGGCCTCCAATTTCCTCCCTTTCTTCGCTCAGTATTCTGTGATAAGTCCCATCCGGCCCAAGAGACATATCTACCTTCATCTCAAGACCCAATACCTCCTCCTTTTCAATGTCAACATGACCCAGACTGTCCACACACCCTACCCAATAATCATCTTCCACAAAGTCCCTTTCTTTGGTGAACACTGATGCAAAGTACTCATTTAGTACCTTGTCCATTTCCTCTGGCTCAAAAGATTCCCCCCACTATCCTTAGGTGGTCCAATCCTTTCCCTGGCCAAATATGAATAAAAAGATTTGGGATTCACCTTAATCCTACTTGCCAATGACTTTTCATGACCCCTCCTAATTTCCCATTTAAGTACCTTCCTACTTTGTTCATACTGCTCAAGGGTTTTGACTGTCCCCACCCTTCTAGACTGTACAAAAGCCTCCTTTTTCTTTTTGACGAGGTTCACAATATCCCTCTTTATCCGAGGCTCCCTAAACTTCCCATACTTATCCTTTTTCTCTGGAACGTATCTTTCTTGAATCCTAATCAACTGTCGAAGTGTTCTCATTCTTTCTGTAGATTGTACTTCTGGAACAGTCATTGAAAAAAAGTCCTCAGAAACAGAATCTGAACTTATCTCTGTCTCTGGTTTCGGTTCCAAAATATAGCTTTCCAGATCTGAAGGTAGAACCTATTGTAAACGCACTGCAAGTAACTGATCAGCATGATGTCCCCAAACCCTTTCATCATTCGTCTGTACAGTGTATGATATTGCAATTGTCTTCACTAGGACCATAACTGGTCCTCATTGGTGAGCTAATTCCCACCCAACACTCCCTCATCCTGCAGTATAATTCCCAGCTAACACTCCCTCATCCTGCAGTATAATTCCCACCCAACACTCCCTCATCCTGCGGTGTAATTCCCACCCAACACTCCCTCATCCTGCGGTGTAATTCCCACCCAACACTCCCTCATCCTGCGGTATAATTCCCACCCAACACTCCCGCATCCTGCGGTATAATTCCCACCCAACACTCCCGCATCCTGCGGTATAATTCCCAGCTAACACTCCCGCATCCTGCGGTATAATTCCCACCTAACACTCCCGCATCCTGCGGTATAATTCCCAGCTAACACTCCCGCATCCTGCGGTATAATTCCCAGCTAACACTCCCTCATCCTGCGGTATAATTCCCAGCTAACATTCCCTCATCCTGCGGTATAATTCCCAGCTAACACTCTCTCATCCTGCTGTATAATTCCCAGCTAACATTCCCTCATCCTGCGGTATAATTCCCAGCTAACACTCTCTCATCCTGCGGTATAATTCCCAGCTAACATTCCCTCATCCTGCGGTGTAATTCCCAGCTAACACTCCCGCATCCTGCGGTATAATTCCCAGCTAACATTCCCTCATCCTGCGGTATAATTCCCAGCTAACATTCCCTCATCCTGCGGTATAATTCCCAGCTAACACTCTCTCATCCTGCGGTATAATTCCCAGCTAACATTCCCTCATCCTGCGGTATAATTCCCAGCTAACACTCTCTCATCCTGCGGTATAATTCCCAGCTAACACTCCCTCATCCTGCGGTATAATTCCCAGCTAACATTCCCTCATCCTGCGATATAATTCCCACCCAACACTCCCTCATCCTGCGGTATAATTCCCAGCTAACATTCCCTCATCCTGCGATATAATTCCCACCCAACACTCCCTCATCCTGCGGTATAATTCCCAGCTAACACTCCCGCATCCTGCGGTATAATTCCCAGCTAACACTCCCTCATCCTGCGGTATAATTCCCAGCTAACACACCCTCATCCTGCGGTATAATTCCCAGCTAACACTCCCTCATCCTGCGGTATAATTCCCAGCTAACACACCCTCATCCTGCGGTATAATTCCCAGCTAACATTCCCTCATCCTGCGGTATAATTCCCAGCTAACACTCCCTCATCCTGCGGTATAATTCCCAGCTAACATTCCCTCATCCTGCGGTATAATTCCCAGCTAACATTCCCTCATCCTGCGGTATAATTCCCAGCTAACACTCCCTCATCCTGCGGTATAATTCCCAGCTAACACTCCCTCATCCTGCGGTATAATTCCCAGCTAACATTCCCTCATCCTGCGGTGTAATTCCCAGCTAACACTCTGCTAACCCTGCTTTGAGAGATTTTTTCCTCCTAGCAATTGGCGTTTGATGTTGTTTGACAACCCCTGAAGTATCAGGTGGAGTTAATAGATCAAACTGTGTTTGTAGTTTTCTCTTTAACAACAGCATTGCCAGTGAAATTTGCATGGTAGCATATACAGTGTTCTCTTAATATATTAGAAATTTGTTTACTCTTCCTGATAATGCTCCCTGGTCCTTCAGTGCTATGATAGAATGCACAAAACATTTGGCCAATCCACTCGTTGATGAATAATATGGACCTGACTTGGTATGGTGTATACTGTTCTCTTTTTTAAAATATAAATTTAGAGTGCCCAATTCTTATTTTTCCAATTAAGGGACAATTTTGCGTGGCCAATCAACCTACCATGCACATCTTTTTGGATTATGGAGAGACATGGAGAGAATGTGCAAACTCCACACGGACAGTGACCTGGGGCTGGGCTTGAACCCGGGTTCTCGGCCCCATGAGGCAGCAGTGCTAACCACTGCGCCATTGTTCCCTTTTAAGTTGTCCTCAAACACCTTTGAAGTAAACTGCGTACCATTATCACCGACAATCGGCTCCAGTGTTCTGAATCTGGTGAATACTTTGTCTAGTTTCTCAATGGTCTGCTTAGTCATCATTGGCTTAGTTATCACAACGTCTGGCCATTTTGAGTGTGCATCTGCAATCACCAAGAACACGTGATCCACCAATGGACCAGCATAGTCCACATGTGCTCCCTGCCATGGGTGAGTCGGCCATTCCTACCGCTGTAATGGTGGAGTGTTCGTTAGTTTTGCCCAATATTGGTGTTGCCCAAACTTTCTCTTCAATTTTAGCATCTCATCCTGACCACCAAAGACAACCGAGTGCTGAATTCTTCATCCTTAACACACCAGTATGTCCCTCATGCAGTTGGTCAAGGAGCACCCAGAGGAAACCCACGCAGACATGGGGAAAACGTGCAGACTCCGCCCAGACAGTGACCCAAACTGGAAATCGAACCTGGGTCTCTAACGCTGTGAAGCAACAGTGCTAACCACTGTACTACCGTGCCACCAATCACTGATTCCCCACAAAAGAACACCATCCTGCACTGTCAACTCAAGTCGTCATGTGATGCAGGGCTTGAGGTCTGGACTTTTCCAATGAATGTCTGACAATAGTGACAAGTCCATCACCTTCCACATCACTGGATCAGTTCTTGTATATCTTTGAACTTGAGAAGAAGTTGGTCATGGGTACCCTAATCACGAGCGAGAAATAAAAAATACTAACAAAATATTGTTCTGGGTCATGCTCGACTTGTAATGGCAATCGTGATAAAGTATCAGCATTCATATGCTGTTCTGACTTGTGATACTGGATAGTATAAGTATGCACCTACAATATCAATGACCACCTTTGCAATCTACTAGCTGCCTAAGATGTTATACCTTTAAATGGCCCAAAGCCTGTAAAGTGTCAAAATCCATCAAAATAAGGCAATGTTGGAACCTTCTTACACCAAAGATGATGCTCAAAGTTTTTTCCAGCTCAGCGTAATGTATTTCTGCACTAGTAAAAATATGTGAAGGTAAAATGTATGAGATGACTGCACCAACCACATAGGGCGAGAAAGCATAAACAAGTTGCAACTTCATTTAATTACAATGAACCAATAGCTCTGACTTCAATAAAGCTGCTTTTACTTCATTGTATACATTTTCACATTCTTCTGACTAGTGCCCTGCCTGTTTGACACATAAGGAAGTGTGTAAAGACTTCAATTGTGTTGCTGAATTTAGCTCAAATTTACCATAATAATTGTTCAATCATAAAAACAACCTTAATTGCGTCACATTTTGAGGATGTGGTGCTTCTAAGATGGCTGACATTTTCTTTGGCTCTTTGTGCAAACCATCTTTGTCGATGATATGACCAAGGTAATTTATGGATGACTTGAAAAATAGCTACATTTTTCCTTCTTAACTCATAGGTCGTGGCTCTGTAACTGCTTCAAGGTAGCTTCCAAATTTGTCAAGTGTTCCTGTTCACTCAAACTGGGGATGAGCATGTCATCAAAATAACATTGCACTCCATTTAATCCACTTAGAATTTGATCCATGAATCGTTTAAAAAGAGCATCCCTGTGGTGAGTAATGGCTGTGATTCGGCAGCTACCTTCATCCGCTGATATACCTGTGAAAGATCAATTTTGCTGAATTTCTGTCCTCCAGAAAGTCTAGCAAACAAGTCTATAATCAGTGGCAGTGGAGAATGATAAACGCACAAAACTAAAAGTAGTTTTAAACTTTCCACAGATTCTCAATGAGCCATCCCATTTTAATACAGGAATGATTGGTGTCGCCCAATCACTTGTAGCAACAGGTTCAATAACTCCTGTCCTTACCAGTCTGTATAGTTCTTCAACATTAGGCTTGGTGGTGTATGGTATGGTTCTAGCTTTGAGACATTTGGGTGTGCTGTCTGACTTGATTTTTAGATATACTTTAAGTTCCACAAGAGAGCCTAGTGAATCTTCAAACGCCTTCTCATACTTCTTCAGAAGGTGTTGAATGTCGCTCTTTGAATCCACTAATTGACTGACAGTTTCCCAGTTAAGCCTAATCTTAGTCAACCATGCTCTGCCAAATAGAGCAGGAATGTTTCCACGGACAATGTGAAGAGGCAGCTTCACCATCTACCCATTTGCTTCTATTTTCACCATAATGCATCCTTTTAATGGTGCAACCACTTCAGTGTATGTCCTTAGTACCACAATTGATGATTTTAAAGGCAGATGTCTCAGCTTTTGATGTTGTCTCGGGATCAGTGGTACTGCTGCACTCATATCCACTTTTGTTTTAATCTCATAACCTTCAAGTTTTGGATATGCCCAAATACGTTGTTGATCTCCAGCATTGACAAAACACCTAGCGCTAGTCTCTTCATCCACTAGGTTGCAGACATGACTAGATTGTTTAGCTGTATTGTTCTTCTCACACTTCTTTACTGTAGGAAAATTGTTTTGAGCCCATCACCCCTTGGCAATGTGGCCCTTCTCACTACAGTTCTTGCATGTATTTGATGTCCTCCAGCGTTCCCCTGCTGAGTGTCCAGCCTGTGTACAATAGTGACATGTTTGCATCTTTGCAGCCTTGTTCCTGGTGGTATCCATTTTGTGGATCTTCACTCCAGCCCTCGTGAAGCTTCTCTCGTTGAAAGCTCCATAGATGTGGCAACTTCCACAGAGGCTTTGAGTCAAATTACCTATGGTACGCAACCTCCTCTGAACCGCTCCACCACGTAACGCACAAACCAGCCTGTCTTGAAGAGTATCAAGTGTTGTACCAAATTCGCAACATCTTGCTGATATTTGTAAAGACGCTCTGAACTGTAATATGGTTTCATCTTCTTCCTGACTCTGGCAGTGGAATTGGAACCTTTCTGCAATCAATAATGGTTTATGAGAGAATTGGCCTTCTAATATTTTCATGAATTCACTAAAAGACGTGTGTCCTAGTTTCGCTGGGGGAACAAGATTCTGTAGCAGCATAAATGTTTTACAGAGAATAAGCTGGGAAATGTTGCGACCTTTATTTCCTCCAGTGTCTGCTTAGCTACTAAAACAATTGGAATAATTCTTCATATGAAGAATTCCATGTTTCATAATCCTCATCAAACACGTCCATGGAGCCCGTTTTTCCTGCCATTTTTGGATCTTGGTTCCTCGGATCAACACCCTCCATTCCAAAGGTATTTGGAAGTACGGTGCAAACAATCCCTTGAACAACTAGGAATTCTTTCCCCTTTTGTCTGAGTATCCCGACTTTTCTCCCGAGTAGTAGCCCATGCACAGTCAGCAGATTTTGAAATCGCCATTCCCTGCAGCCCGTGTAGCTTTGCCACGTGCATGGTTCCTACATGCGGTCGGATCCTGTCCGTGAAGCAAACGCCACTGGATGAGGTGTGGAGGGAATGGGAGAGGAAGCTGGGTCTGGTTTTTGAGGAGGGAATGTGGAGTGAGGCTGTACCCAGGGTCAACGCAACCACCTCCTTGGCTAGGCTCAGCTTGATTCAGTTCAAGGTGGTGCACAGGGTACATTTGACTAGGGCTAGGTTGGGTGGATTTTTCTCAGGGGTGGGAGATCTGTGCGCTCGGTTTTCTGGCAAATCATACCCATATGATCTGGTCCTGTCCTGTTGAAAACTGGTCGGCTTTCGGTTTACCTTCTTTAACATCAGATCAGGGTTTTTATGGTCTCAATCTGTAGTCTTGCCTATTGGTGGCCATTTTCAGCATCACAGACATGCCGTTGCTGCAGACTGGGACTAAGGCAGATGTCTACTCTTTTGCCGCGCTGATATCCCGGAGGAGAGTTCTGCTGGAATGGAGTTTCCCCACTCCGTCAGTGCCTCACCGTGGCTGGGGGACCTAATGGATTTCCTCTATCTCAAACAGGTTAAGTACATCATTAGGATCAATGGCTGGGTTCTACTCGAGATGGCAGCCATTCATTTCCCTTTTCAGAGAATTGATCACTGCCAGCTTTTGGGGAGGGGGGGGGGGGGGGGGGGGGGAAGAGAGGAGAAGGTTGTTATTAGGTTATAGTTGGGCTTTTCTTTGTTATGAATTCTCGGGGTAAAGGGTAGAAGCCAGTATGGTTGATATTGATTAAAATTTCTGTATACATTTGTCAACGAATGTAGTGGTATTTTGTAATATTGAAAAACATTCTTTGCAATAAAAAATATATATTTTAAAACTTCACAGTGGTGGCAATGCTTTGCCTCACATCTGCGTGAGAGAGTCTGATCCCGGGAAACTTCTGTTGCTCCTGATGCCGTCCCACAGTTAGTTGACTAAAATTTTCTCTCCATGATTGTCCTGCCTCGGTCCTCATTGCCAGTTTTCTCACCTATTATATTTCTTTGTTGCTGCAAAGAGAAATGGATTGTAAAAGGCAGAGGTTTATTAAGGGTGCTGCTCATACAATCAAGATTGTGACCTGCTCAAAGCCCACGCAAACAATCTACTGACATCACTACACATTTTATGGCGCGTTACTGGCAGGAAGTTTTACTCTGATACATAACACAAATGTACTTGCAGCTGTGGGGAATCTCACCAATGGAATTTACTAAAGTAGTCCCATTTGGAGCATCATTGGGACATTTGTCTGGTGCATGTACCAAAGTTCAACAGGTTTCTGCCCAATGCCCCCCAACCGCACCCATAATTTCTAATTCTGGCCATCCTGGCTTCAACCACGTATCCGCAAGATTTCAGACAAAACCCAAGGCCATTTATTTGCTTTAGTCTGTGCACAATAGAACTCTCAAAATTGATCAGCCATTAAGTAACCTTTTTAGAAAGTGCTAGACTTTTCCACTGTACAAAACTCTTGAACTTCCTTTTAAATCAAGCCCGAACTGCTTTATGGAAAAGTGTCTTTCTTGCCTGTCAGTTTCTGTTTCCCCATGAGCATTAATTTCTCCTCAATTTGTCTTTATAAAGCTTAAGGTTTATCTGAAATTTTCCAAATGGCATGCATATATGCTGCACCTTGAACGATTCTTTGCAAAACAAAATATTCCAATGATCATCTAAATCCCTGTGTGCCAGTCTCGCTTTCCTGCTCAACGAGCTCACTAATCTTTCTGAATTCTGCCCTATTCAAATCTGGCCAACTTTACATACCAACCTTTTCCCAGATGATCATTAAACTTTATAGGACAAGTATTTAATAAAGACAAATTTGTGAGGAATGAATCCGCAAAGGGAAACCAACCGGCTGACAAGAAAGAGACACTTGGCATCAACCACTTATCAGCAAGATTTCCACAATTAGTGACCAGATTTGTTAATTAGTTAGTGGTCAAAATTGATGTATTGCCCGGTCTAAAATGTAAATGTTCTAGATTTTCCTCATTATTTGGAATGTATTTGAGATTGTATACAACAGAGTATAGGACCTTAACTCTTGCCATTGTCTACTCGCCTGCAGAATACAGTGTACCAGTATGGTACAACTCATCCCACACCAGTCTTGTTGATACCCAGAGCAACACATCAATACAGATCATCTCGGGTACACTCCAATCAATTCAACTCCCGTGGGTCCTAGTCCGGAGCACAATCCTATCCCCTCACATGAGGGAGATTGCATCAAGAAAACTCCTGAAGGTGGCTTACTTCAACCAAAGCCTGCCGCTACACAATCCTTAACAATCCACCTCCTGCTCACCTCCATCACCATACCAAGGAATAACAGCAGAGGCCCTGTGGCAGTAGGAATGGAACCAACATACCACCATTGGAAACCATTTCCTCATCACAGATCCCACAGCCCGCCCACCCACCCTCAACCTGCCACGTCACATTGGGCACTCAACAATTTCCACACTGATCAAGGGCCTATGTGCAGCAAATTGACATGAGCAACGCCTTGGCGGGAACGTGGACTACAGCTGTGGTGCACCCCAATCAATGACTCACATCGTGGAGGACTGTTCCCGGACAAAGTTCAGCGATCGCTCAGAGTTCAATTTAGACACTGTGCAAGCTATTGCCCGGTTTGCTGATTACTGCACACGCAAAACAAACCAGCAGAGTTGCAGTCATGGGTGTAACACAATTGTACACATTTCTACGAATTACCTAAACACAACAATGCTAAGCAAAGGACAGCAAACATTTTGTTTGCAAGATGGTCCTGAACAATTCCAGGTTGAAATTATATGATTACAACCCACAGTTTTTAAAAGAAATTCATTACTTCCTAAAAGGAGCCTGGAAGAATATATTCAGAAAATGTTGGAAGTATGGAGCAGGTCAGACAACATCGGTGGAGAAACCGAGTTAACATTAGACTGGATTTATTTATTGTCACGTGTACCGAGAAACAGTGAAAAGTATTGTTCTATATGCAGCTCAGACAGATCATTCCATACACGAAAAGAAAATACATAGGACAAACAAAATACACAATCTAAATACAGACAGGCATACAGGAGTATAGCACTACTCAGCAGAGAATATGTGTGAAGAGATCAGATGAATCCATAAGAGGGTCCCTTCAGGAGTCTGGTAACAGCAGGGAAGAAGCTGTTTTTGTTTGTGCGTGTTCTCAGACTTTTGTATCTCCTGCCTGATGGAAGAAGTTGGAAGAGTGAATAATCACACAAATAGATCTAAATGGCTATGATGTAGTCGGGATTACGGAAACATGGCTGCAGGGTGATCAGGGATGGGATTAGAACATCCAGGGGTATTCAGGAAGGATAGAAAAAGGAGGAGTGTTAGTGGGAGTTATATACAGACCCATAAACTGTAGTATTGATGTTGGGGATCATTAAACAATAAATTAGAGATGCATGCAATAAAGGAACATCTGTAATTATGGGTGACATACAGATGTATCCACGGTTTGTTGGAAGCCACATTAGCATTCCAGAAGGGTTACTTCAGAGACAGAGAGGGCAGCTAGCGAGGATTCGGGTGATGATCTTCCCGGTAATGGAGAACAGGAGTTTCCTTGGTAGTTCCCACAGTCTGCTTTGTCTCCTTTCTTGAAGATGATTGAGATGGCAGCGTCCCTGAGGTTATAGTTTCTGTCCCAGATTTTCAGCAACTGATGGAGAATGCAGGTGATCTCTTCTCCTCCAAGTTTGAAAATCTTTTGGGATCCCGTCCTGCGGCCTTTTCATTCTTCACATATTTTGTCAGCTTCGACTTGATTCACGCCTGGTGGGAGTCCAAGATCATTTTGATGGGGAGTTGGGGAATTTCCTCTATGGTTGTGTCACCGTTTAGGAGTTTTTGATGTGTTCTCTCCATCAAAGGTTGATATTTTAATCTGTCTTTCAATAGGGTTCCGTCCTTACTGGGGTATTCCGTCAATACCTGGGGTATTGGATTCATATATTGCCTTGGTGGCACTGAAGAATAATGTCATGCTCATCAGTGAGGATTGCAGCTCCTTAGCTTTCTCAATCCACCATTGCTTCTGGATTTCCCTAGTTCTTCTTTGTACCTCCGCCTTGGCTAATTGATGGGCTCGCCCCTTTGCCTTGCTGATTATGTTGTTTTGTCAGGTGCGGAAGCTTTTCTTGTTGATGAGGTCTTGGATGGGTTGACTGTTCTCGTCAAACCAGTCTTGGTGTTTTCTGGTCTTGTAGCCAATAGTTTCTTCACAGCTTGAGGCGACGACTCTTCAGCTTCTTCTAGTTTCCCTTCACTCCATTAAAATTAGACACTTTGGAGATTCTGAAGACATTGATGGAGGTTTACTAACATGCTTGGCTCTTGAAACCACTCACGTTTTTGGAGCTGCTTCGTCATCCTCCGCTGTTTCTGGAGTATGATGGGCATAGAAGAACAGATGAACCGGTGGTCAATCCAGCAGTCATTACACTGGTCATCGCTCTGGGTCTCTGGTGATGTTGAAGTGGATCATGCACCAGCGCTTTGATCATGAATGCCTCCAGAAGTCTTGAACTTGTCTTTCTGGCAGAACAGTGCGCTAGTGATGACCAGCTGGTGTTCTTCACATTTGGTGAGGAGAACCACGTTGGACTTGAAATTCCCAACTCCTTCCTTTCCGATGGTTCCTTTCCAGATTTGGGAGTCCTTCCCAACCTGGCGTTGAAGCTCCCAAGCCTGCTGGTTCCTGACAAGTTGTAGATAGAGGGTCATTAAGCTCACATTGATGCCGACAGGGAGCTCACAGAGCGGAGCTTTGACAAAGAGTCATTGGACTCGAAACGTTAGCTCTTTTCTCTCCCTACAGATGCTGCCAGACTTGCTGAGATTTTCCAGCATTTTCTCTTTCGTTCCTGGAATGAAGAGCTAGTCTTATAAGAAACGGCTGAGGAATCTGGGTCTGAACAAGTTGGAGTTTAGGAGGATGAGGGGGGATCTTATTGAAACTTACAGGATAATGCGTGGCCTGGATAGAGTGGACGTAGAGAGGATTTTTCCACTTGTAGGAAAAACGAGCAGAGGACAGAATCTCAGACAATCCTTTAAAACTGAGATGAGGAGGAATTTCTTCAGCAGTGGGTGGTGAATCTATGGGAATCTTTGCCACAGAAGGCTGTAGAGGCCAAATCACTGAGTGTCTTTAAGACAGAGAGAGATAGGTTTTTGATCAATAACGGGATCAGGAGTTAAGGTGAGATGGCAGGAGAATGGGGATGAGAAAAATATCAGCCATGATTGAATGGCAGAGCAGACTCGATGGGCCGAGTGGCCTAATTCTGCTCATATGTCTTATGGTCACAAGTAAGCTTATATTAACACTGCAATGAAGTTACTGTGAAAAGCCCCTAGTTGTCACATTCTACCGCCTGTTCAGGTACACAAGAGGGAGAATTCAGAACGTCCACATTACCTAACAGCACGTCTTTCAGCACTTGTGGGAGGAAATTGGAGCACCCGGAATAAACGCACGCAGACACAGGGAGAACGTGCACACTCCGCACAGACGGTGACCCAAGCCGGGAATCAAACCTGGGACCCTGGCGCTATGAAGCAACAGTGCTAACCACTGTGCTACTGTGCCACCCTTTTTGCTTAGAGGTTGGAGATGGGCCACGCCCAAAGCCCCTCATGGATGTTGCACATGGCCTTCCTGGAAGATGAGGCTTTCTGTGAGAAAATATCACAGACCATAGACGAGTACATTACTAATAACCAGAATGGGGAGGTCTCACCCTCCATGTTCTGGGACGTGCTGAAGGTTGTGAGCAGAGGTGAAATTATGGCCAGCAAAGCACGGATAGGAAAGAGGGTGGCTAAGCAACAGCAAGTTGACTCCATACTGAAGGTGGGCGGCAATACTCAGAGGACCCGACCGTAGAGCTGCTGATGGAGAGGAAAAAGCTACAGATGGACTTTGACCTGCGCTCCACGAGGAAAGCAGAGCACCAGCTCCACCTGGCACAGGGACCCCCAGTATGAGCACGGAAACGAGGCTAGCTGCCTGCTGGCTCACCAGCTGAGAAAGCAGGCAGCCATGAGGGAAATTGCCCAGATTAAGGATAGCAGGGCAGCACGGTGGCACAGTGGTTAGCATTGCTGCCTCACGGCAGGGAGGTGCCAGGTTCGATCTGGGCTCTGGGTCACTGTCCGTGTGGAGTTTACACATTCTCCTCGTATTTGCGTGGGTTTCACCCCCACAACCTAAAGATGTGTAGGGTAGGTGGATTGGCTGCGCTAAATTGCCCCTTTATTGGACAAAATGAATTGGGTACTCTAAATTTATTTTGTAAAGAAAAAAAAAGTTGAGAAAAACAAATAAATAAAAACAAAAAAAAAAGGATAGCAAAGGCAAATTAGTAGTGGAACCAGATTAGGTCAACAAGGCATTTGAGACGTTCTACCAGGCGCTGTACACCTTGGAGCCCCCAGCAGGAGACTCGGGGATGAAGCCATTCCTTAATGGACTGGACATGCCAGACATGGGGAGGACAGGAAACGGGGCTTGGAAGCACTGCTAGAACTGGGAAAGGTCATGGAGTATTAGCTCCATGCAGGCGGGCGCCGGACCAGACTGTTGCCCGGCAGACTTCTAAAAAAGAAATTGCAACAGCACTGCGGAAAATGTTCAGACTCGCTGGCAAAGAGCACCGTGCCGCCTATGCTGGCACAAGTCTCAATCTTGCTGATACCCAAAAAAGACAAAGGCTCAACAGAATGTGGTTCCTACAGACCCATCTCACTGCTAAACGTAGACGCAAAAATACTGGCCAAGATCCTAGCCAAAAGGCTGGAGGACAGCGTACCAGAGGTGGTAGCAGAAGCCCAGATGGGCTTTGTCAAGGGTTTACAGCTAACATCAAACATCAGGGAGAGAACACATGAAGTGATCTTTACCCGGGATGCTGAAAAGGCCTTCGACAAGAGTCGAATTGAAGTACCTCATAGAGGTACTGGAGTGGTTCAGGCTAGGAACAGGGTTCACTGCCAGGGTTAAATTTCTGTACAACTCTCCCACGGCAAGCGTATGGACAAACACCACGAGCTCTAACTACGTCCAGCTGGATAGGGGCACAAGGCAGGGTTGCCTGTTATCCCTGCTGCTGTTCACCCTAGCGATTGAACCACTAGCGATTCTGCTTAAGGCGGCAAAGAATTGGAAATGGATTTGGAGAGGAGACAGAGAGCATAGACTCTCGCTCTATGCGGATGACCTGCTCCTCTACATCTCGGACCTGCGAAGCAGCATGTAAAGAATCATGGCGCTGTTGAAAGAGTTCGGAGCCTTCTCAAGCTACAAACTTAACCTGAGCAAAAGCAAGATCTTCCCGGTGAACCCACATGGGGAAGGGGCAGAGCTGGAGGGGCTGCCATTTAAATAGGCCTGACACAAATTCCACTACCCGGGGATCCAAATCACTCATGACTCGACAGGAATCTACAAATGGAACACGACCAGCCTGACGGAGTAAGTAAAAAAGGACCTGCAAAGGTGGAACACACTCCCACTCTCCCTGGGGAGGCGGGGGGCAGGCAGAGTGCAGGTGCAAACGTATTGCCCAAGTTCCTCTTCCTGTTTAGATCCATCCCAATCTACATTCCCAAGGCCTTTTGCAACTCACTGGACAAACTGATTATGGCGTTTGTGTGCGGCAGGAGGAATGCAAGGATCGCAAAGAGAGTACTGCAAAGAACAAGATTCACCGGTGGCCTAGCCCTCCCAAACCTGCAATATTACCACTGGGCAGAGACTGCGGAGAGTAAAGAGGCGGATAAAGGAGCCAGAAGCCGAGTGGTGCTTATGGAGGAGGACTCCTGCAGAGGGACCTCCCTCCGGGCCCTAGCCATGGCGACACTCCAATTCCCACCTAATAAATATTCAACGAGTCAGTGGTGGTAGCAACACTCTGGCCGTGGAACCAACTGCGACACCATTTCGGGCTAACCGAGTGTCCATCTACAACAACCACATGTTCACGCCGGCAACTACGAGGTGGAGATGGGGGGGGGGGGGGGTACGCTTACAGTTAGGGACTTTTACACCAACAACAGGCTAACAACGCTCTAAGAACTGACCGAAAGATTCCAGTTGACAGGGGGCAACAAACTCAGGTACCTACAAATCAAAAATTTATTTTGAAGGGAAACAAGGACATACCCCCGACCACCACGACAATTACTGCTAGAGGACCTGTGGACGCGGTCATCCTAGGGAAAGGGAGCTGTGGTGACATGTACGGGCGACTGCTAAGGGGTTGCCAGCACACAATTGGACGAGACGAAGGAGAAAGATTTGAAATAGGGTGGGGACTCTGGAGCAAAGCATTGCACAGAGCCAACTCCACGCAAGGCTAAGCCTAATGCAGTTAAACGTGGTTGTGGGGGTGAAGGTGGAGCCGTGCCTGACAGTGGCAGTCTTCGGATTGTCAGAACAACCAGATCTCCTCATGGGGAGGAGGGACGACACCCTTACCTTCCTAATCACTCGCTGGAGAATCCTGCTTGGCTGGCAGTCAGCAACACCACCTAAAGCTGCAGACTGGCTGTCCGATCTGTCGGAATTTCTCTGAATGGAGAAAATTAAATTCACCACCCGGGGGTCAGAAGAAAGCTTCCACAAAACGTGGGAGCCATTCACCTGGTTGTTCCAAGACCTGTTTGTAGTCAATGACGAGGAAGGCAAAGAACAGGAGGGGGTAGCCACGACATGGTTAAGGGACATTGGGGGGGTGGGGGTGGGGAGAAGACAGGGAAACATGGAACTCAACCAAGCCCAACAAGAGAAACATGAGACACAAGGGGAGGGGGGGGGGGGGGGGGGGGGGGCAGGTGCAACAACCTGAACCAAAAGGGGGAGGGGGGGGGAAAGAAAAAATGGTGGGAAGAAAACACAGGGGACCATAATTGCTACTGTAAATACTGAAAGGATGAAAATAAAGGAAACTGCAATGTACGTTTGTAAATAGTTGAAGCCGATCTGTGTAAATAGTTTGTTGCACTTTTTATTTTTTACTTTCTTTTTAAAAAATCTCCTAATGTTTATTCATATTTATATGTTTTGTATACCAAAAACTCAATAAAAACATTTTTAAAAGTACGTCTGAATGATTTCAGGGAAAACAAATATATAAATATAAACAAATCCAGCCTGTTAAATTTCAGATATTATTGATATTGGCTTAGTTATGTTATATTCTGGGTACTTGGGTTCATATACAATAAAATGTAAAGTTTTCAAGTGGAGAAGGAATGTAATTAAGGGACATTGCCCCCTATTGGGGAGATGAAAATAATGTTAGTTCAAACATGGCTGCTCACAGTGAATCCAAATGGTGTGTCTTCTCTCAGCACAATCACATATAGTTTTAACACTTGATATTGTTCAAGACAAAAATAAAGATTCAGTAAATAAAATGTGCTTTTGGAATGAGGGACTTTATAATACTGGTTCCCTCATGGAACTGAAGAGCATTCAGAACAGCCGGCTTTTGAAGAATATTCTGACCATTTCACAAAATGTGTTCAGGCAGAAATCCTCAATAGCCCTTGGCCTGGAAGCAAATCAAAAATCACTCAGTCTTGAAAAATTCAATTGATCCAGCAACCAAGGCCTCGGTGGTTGTGGGAGGTGACAGGGGTGGAGTGGAAAAGTGTTTCAGACTTTCATTATCCTCTTATTGAGAAATTATTCCTGACTTCATTCTGAAATGTCCCAGCTGTCTTTACGATTCTAGGGCCTCATTCTGTATTTGCCATTGGAGGGAAAAGTTCCTCTGTTACTGTTTTATCAAATCCCTTTGTCATTTTAAACACCTTGATTGCATCACCTAATCTTGTAAAAATCAAGGTAATTCATGGCATGTTTATGTACCAGCCCTTAAAGTTCTGGTATCATTTTGGTTAAACTTTGTTTTACCTGCACCAAACTCCAGTAGCTCCCCAAGGTTAATTGCTCAATACTGAATGCAATGCTTATTTCGTGTTGGTTCTGGAAACTATACAGAGAAGCAATACTTAACTTTTGTTTTACAACCTCCATGTAAAAAGTCAACATTTCAATCTTAACCTGTGCAAAACCTTCAACAGCTCCTCGACTCTCATCATTAGCAGATGGAGTTCAGTCTGTTTCCTTCTCTAATCTCACTGCACATTTGGATATATAATCCCCTATCCTTCATCTAAATCCTTTACCAATAATGAAAAGCTGAGGTCGCAGGACAGATCCCTGGGAATTATCATTTATCATATGAACATACAAAATAGGAGCAGAAGTAGGCCATTTGACCCCTCAAGCCACCTCCACCATTTGATAAGGTCGTGGCGGATCTGTTTGTATTTCAGGTTCTACATTCCCTATCTACTCCCGATAACCATTCCCTTGCCTAATAAGCATCTATTTACCTCACATCATGTCAACCAAAGAACATTGACTTTATCCCCACACTCCTCTGTCCCAAACAACAATTTGTATTTATATAGCATATTTTAATATAATGAAACATCTCAAGCTGCTTGACTCGAGGTATAAAGCAAACCTTGATACCCAGTGCAAGGAGATAAAACCAATTACCAACCAATTTCCCCAGATTACCTCCAAATCTGGGTATTCTCATTTTTGCTAATAAGTGTTTGTATTTCCTTATCAAATGCTTGCTTGGAAGTCATTCATGCTGATTCTCTTTGACAGCTGATGCCTATCCAAGTGTTTAATGATGCTATTTCTGTTCAGCTTCTAAAAATACATTAAATTTGTGCTTGGAGAAAGGAAACAATACTATTGGGCTCTTGTTTTATCAGATTAAAAATCTCTTTCAGTTATCACAATGGATTAGGATATTAGAGGTAGTACTCCTGATCATAGTTAGAGTTGCTCAGATTATTTAATGTCTATTGAAATAAAATTGAATTAAATCTGAATAACATTTCCACATCTGAAAGGTAATTAATCCAATTCCTCCAGGTAGGATATTCTTACCAAGAAAGACACGAGTTCCACGGTTTCATAGAATCATAAATTTACAGCGCAGAAGCAAGCCATTCGGCCCATTGAGTCTGCACCGGCCCTTGGAAAGAGCACCCTACCCAAACCCACGCCTCCACCCTATCCCCATAACCCAGTAACCCCACCCAGCACTAAGGGCAATTTTGGACACTAAGGGGCAATTTATCATGGCCAATCCACCTAACCTGCACATCTGTGGACTATGGGAGGAAACCCACGCACACACGGGAAGAACGTGCAGACTCCGCACAGACTTAACTTAACATGTATGTACAAACTTTAATTCAATCAGCTTTTCAGACCGTTCAAAGATTCTTTGGATACAGATGTAAAGATTTAATAAAACTGGTCATACGGAGAGACTTTGCTTCAAACAATAGTTTATTTATCTGTAATCATTCTTTCATGTTACTTTAGTTGGTTGTCAAGTCAGAAAGATAATCTAGAAAGAATAAAAACAACCATTGTAAGCTTCCTTAAAATTAAACAGCCACTTGGGTTTCAAATTTAAAGGTGAAACAAATAACAGAACTTCTAAATACAATGTTGTGTCTTGTGAGGTGACCATTTGTTCCTCAAACTTCTCACAGCACACAAGGCACTCTCTATCCTTACAATCTGCCCACATCTAGAATTTTTTTTCCATAGAATTTGAACAATTGCTTTCACTTTAATTAATGCATTACTTACATTTGGTCTTGGAAACTATGTACTTTCTCAATTTGCAAAGCAGATTTGAGTTTTATCTGGTTTGTAGCACAGCAGCTGTCCAAGTACCAATGTGTATACTTTATTCAATTATGTAATTTGTTTTTTTTAACTCCAAGAAGTAATTTCAATCAAATTAAAATGTAGACTTTCTGGCCAATTTTCCGTTCGAGATCAAACACTTCACAATTCGTTCTCTTCCCAATCAATAGAACATGATTAGTCGGCTACTCGGTATTTACGGTTATGGCTATTATGCAACTGTTCCAATATTCAGAAGTAGAAAAAGTCATGTGTCAGAATATTACTAGCATTTTTACAAGTTTAATCTTAGAAAAATAGAGGGGTTTAAGAGGTTTACTCTCCTTTCTGAAAAAAATTCAATGTTGCTTTACTGTAGCAAAGCTCGTGTGCATTTTGAGAAGTTAGAAGTACAATTTTACACAAGTGGCATTTACAATTTTCCCAGTTTTCACTTTGCTCCTTTTCTGCTCTATGATTTACATCCCTCCCACTCTTCCTGGCTGCAAGGATGCAATGGTGAAATAACGTTTCTTAAAAATTTAAGGTCAACAAGAATCCTGCACAATATTCAAAAGCAGTATTGTAATATTACCATTTTTCAATGTGGAATCATGGTATATAATGCTCAAAACCTTAGAAATTGTCACATAATTATCTCAGTTAAAATTAGCAGTAACAGGCAATAAAATATAAATCTGCAATATAAACACACTGACTTCTTTTTTTAAAAAAAGATCATCCTATTGAGCACATCAAGAGGCTATATAAAAAAAACATGCCCAATTTATTGCAAACTAAATCCGTATATATTTTTTGAAATTCTGGCAAACATCACTACATATATCAGCAGCAACCCATAAAGCAAATTTAACAAACTTAATTTAGAAAATTCTAAATGCTGGGATATTATTCCCAGAAAGGACTAATAAGGGTTTGAATTTCAGGTAAATATTCATGTAGAAATTGTAAACACCCATTCTTACACAGAAACATGCATAGACTCAAATGACTTTAATGAACCCAACAGGTCTGTATAGCATGTTGTGCTTAACCCATACCATGCTAAATAAGCAAGAATTCCATATGGTTAGCACAACAGATTATGCAACGAGTTCAACAGTTTAGTTGTGCCGCAGTTTAGTACCTGAATATGATCAGTTCCAATCCATTAACTGCAATATTCAAGTAAAAAGTCACTCCATACTATGTGGAAGTGCTACTCTAAAATACTGTACAGCAAAAAAAGATGCAATTTAAATAAAAACAGATCCAATTTTTCTTTCCATGAATATGCTAATAAAAGGCCCTATTTTACCTTCAAGTTTCCTCAGACTGGGAGGTATGTTTAAAGTCTACAATACACAATCCAAAATACAGTTTAAGTACCCAATAATTTAGAGACAGTTCAGACGTCCATTTCCTGTATGCCAGTTATATGTTATACAATCATGGCATTCACATTAAATCATAAAACATCTGTGAGGAAAGTAATAAAGATGCATCTGATGGCAGTCACGGTTCCAAAAATATACAAATTATCAATGCCCTGGAGACATTAGTCATGAACTGGTTAAGTGAAGACGTTAGACATTCACAAGTATTTTTGTGAATTCCCATTTCTTTCAAAGGAGGATGTCAGATCAAAGATTTTTCTATGACTTCCGTGTGTAGTGGAAGCTGTCCTGGTGGTAGAGGCAGGGTAAGGCAGAAGCGTCCATTTGTGAACATTGTAGCTTTTTTGGTGTTAAGCTAGCTGGTCCTGGTGAGTTTGTGGAGGTGGTTGGTTGAAGTTTGGCATCATTGGATGACCTGGACTAAACAGTAGTCAACATAGCATGTTCAGATCACCTACTATGCATCACTCTCATGATGCAGAATGATATCTTACATCAAGCACAGAAGGAGCCTGAAAAATATTGTTTTTAAAAAAGGTTACCCGAACAGAATTTCAGAAATACTTACACACATTTTAAGTTCTTCATAAAAAGTTCTAACAGCTTTTGGTGGCTTAACTGTATCGGAAACCTAAGTTAGGTTTCAAGTTGATACCGAACATCTCTACGTTCACCCTCCACAGATGCTGCCAGACCTGCTGAGAGTTTCCTGTTTTATTTTAGGCTCTTTGACCACTGGGCCAGGGGTATTATAGCCATGTTGACCTGCCCTGCCCCAACCTGACATCTACATAATTTTAAAAATGAATTTATGGGATGTGGGCATCACTGGTTAGGCCAGCATTTATCGTCCATCCCCAGTTGCTCTTCAGAAGGTGGTGGTGAGTTTCCTTCTTGAACCACTGCAGTCCCTGAGGTGTAGGAGCACCCACTGTACTGTTACCATAAGATCGCTAGGGAAGAAGTTCCAAGATTTTGCCCCAGCAACAGTAAAGGAATGACAATATATTTCCAAGTCAGGGGGGTGAGCGACTTGGAGGGAAACCTCCAGGTGGTGGGGCTCCTAGTTTTCTGCTGCTCTGGTCCTTCTAGATGGTAGTGGTTGTGGGTTTGAAAGGTGCTGTCTAAGGAACCTTGGCGAGTTACTGCAGCGCATCTTGTAGATGGTATACACCATCTACTGTTAGTCGGTGGTGGAGGGTTTGAATGTTTGTGGAAGGGGTAGCAATGACACGGGCTGCTTTGTCCTGGATGGTATCAAGCTTCTCGAGTGTTGTTGAAGCTGCACTCATCCAGGCAAGTGGAGAGTATTCCATTACACTCCTGTCTTGTGCCTTGTAGACGTTGGGGGGTCAGGATGCGAGTTACATGCCATAGAATTCCTAGCATTTGAATACACACACACACGCATGCTATTATGCAATATTGTGATTACAGTGCACAAAAGCAAAATACTACAGACGATGGAAATATTCAGGAGGTCAGGCAGCATCTGTGAGATGAGAGAAACACAGTTAATATTAATATTTCAGGTTGATGATCTTAACATCAGTTCTGGACTATCAGAGATAAAACAGTTTTAAGAACATTCCTATAAGAGATAGGAGTAAACCAGACCTGCCTCTCAAGCCTGCTGCACATTCACCATGATCATGGTTGATCAATGGGCCTCAACTCCACTTTCCCATCCACATCATTTGACTTGCCTCAGCCGTAAACCTATTCAATAATGGAAAATCCACAACCTTCTCGGATAGAGAATTCCAAAGATTCACAGTGAATCTTTAATGAAGAAATTTCTAACTTCAGTCTGAAAAGATTTGCCCCTTATCCGGAGACTTATCCCAGGTGAATCAATTTCTTGACTATCTATGCTTACAAGTCCCCTCAGAATCTTGTAATTTCATGAAGTCACCCCTCATTCTTCTAAATTCTATAGGGTATAAGCCAAATGTACTCAGCCTCCCATTATAGGACAACCTTCTGATCCCATGACCAATCTAGTGAACCTGTGCTGCAACGCCTCCAATGCAAGTATATCCTTCCTTATATGGATACCAAAACTCCACACAGTATCCAGGTGTGGTCACACCAAAGCCCTGTACATCTGTACAACCTCCTTAATCTTTTACTCTGACCCCTTACAATAAAGGCCAATATACCATTTGCCTTGCTTATTGTTTACTGTACCTGCATGCTAACTTTCTATGTTTCTTGTATGAGGTTCAAGCAAGCAGAGGAGCAAGGGGGAGGGGAGACAAAAAACAAAAGGCAAGATCTGTGATATAGAGGAAGGCAGGAGCAGTTAAAGATTAAAAAGATGATGGCACAAGGCAAAAGGGGATGAGAGGGGTCAAAAAAAAGGGAAACCCCGAGGGTGAAGAGGGTCTTCTTGGAGCGGGGTAGAGATGGGGGAGGGCTGGCGTTACCCAATCTCTCGGGGTATTATTGGGTGGCCAATGTGTCGATGGTGCGCAAGTGGGTAATGGAGGGGGAGGGGGCAGCATGGAAACGGATGGAGAGGGCGTCCTGTGGAGATACAAGCCTGGGGGCCCTGGTAATGGCGCCGTGGCCACCCTCTCCTACGAGGTATACCACGAGTCCAGTGGTGGCGGCTACCCTCAAGATTTGGGGGCAGTGGAGGCGACATAGGGGACACGTGGGGGGCTCGATGGAGGCTCCGTTAAGGGGGAACCATAGGTTCGTCCCGGGGAACATTGATGGGGGATTTCAGGGTTGGCACAGAGCGAGCATCAGACAGCTGAGGGACCTGTTTATCGATGGGAGGTTTGCGAGTCTGGGGGAGTTGGAGGAGAAATTTGGGCTCCCCCCGGGAACATATTCAGGTATCTGCAGGTAAAGGCATTTGCTAGGCGGCAGGTGGAGGGATTCCCTTCGCTTCCCGCGAGGGGGGTGAGCGACAGGGTGCTTTCGGAGGTCTGGGTCGGAGAGGGGAAGATATCTGATATCTACAAGGTTATGCAGGAGGCGGAGGAGGCGTCAGTAGAGGAGCTGAAAGCTAAGTGGGAGGGGGAACTGGGGGAACAGATCGAAGACGGGACATGGGCTGATGCCCTGGAGAGGGTTAATTCTTCCTCCTCGTGTGCGCGGCTTAGCCTCATCCAATTCAAGGTGCTGTACCGGGCCCACATGACTGGGACGAGGATGAGTAGGTTCTTTGGGGGTGAAGACAGGTGTGTCAGGTGCTCGGGGAGTCCAGCGAACCATGCCCATATGTTCTGGGCATGCCCGGCACTGGAGGAGTTCTGGAAGGGGGTGGCGAGGACGGTGTCGAGGGTGGTGGGATCCAGGGTCAAGCCAGGATGGGGACTCGCGAGTTTTGGGGTTGGGGTGGAGCCGGGAGTGCAGGAGGCAAAAGAGGCCGGTGTGCTGGCCTTTGCGTCCCTAGTAGCCCGGTGAAGGATCTTGCTACAATGGAAGGATGCGAGGCCCCCAAGCGTGGAGACCTGGATCAATGACATGGCAGGTTTCATTAAGCTAGAGAAGGTCAAATTCGCCCTGAGAGGGTTCTTTAGGCGGTGGCAACCTTTTCTCGACTTTCTGGCTCAACGATAGGGTACAGGGACAGTAGCAGCAGCAACCCGGGGGGGTGAGGGGGGGAAGGGGGAGGGAAAAAAGGGGGGGGGGGGCAGACAATGACTATGTTTGTTTATTTAATTTTAATATATTTTTAAGTTCTTTTGTTGTTCATTGGGGTTGGGGGGGTGGGGGGATGTGATACATGCGTCGATACGGTCTGGGGGCGTCACAGTTATTATGGGTTATTTTGTTGCATTTCATTGTTTGTTGTTATGTTTTATATTTTCTGTAAAAAATTCCAATAAAAATTATATTAAAAAAAAGGGAAACAAACATGGATTTAGAGGAGCTGTAAGAAGCAACAGCACAACCATTCCCAGCACCTCCTGTTGGGAAAAAAATGGAAGCCATGATAATTTAAAATTGTTGAATTTAATGTTGAATCTAAAAGATTGTATAATGCCTCACTGAAAAGTCAAGCAACATTCCAGGAGCTGCTGGGTTTCATTGGAACAAAGTGGGACGGAGAATTGAAATGTCAAGAAACCTGAAGCTCAAGGTCTTTAATGGATTGAATGGAGTTGTTCAGCAAAGCAAGTTGCCCAATCTGCATTTGGTCTCCCCAACGTATTGGAGATCTTCTGAGTTCTAATGGTATAAGGAGCAGAAGCTGTCATCAGAGTTTTAATGACAAGTTGCTGAACCAGAACAATGTCCTGCTGGAGAGCAAGTTTACTCCAGAATGTTGCCCTCAAACAAGTCAGGGGGCAAGGTGTTCTTACATGCTCCATGGCTTGGTCAGGAGACTGCCTTGTGAGCAACGAATACAGAATATCAAATTGAAAGTACAAATAAATTGCTGTTTCACTGGAAGGATTTACTGCTAACGGTTCTGTTATTTACACTCATAGCTCCACTAGATCCAAGTCTCTCTTTGGCCTTGGATCATCATGCCTTTAGTAATTTCTGCTTTGCACCCTATCACAAACTTCACCTTTGGCTTTTCCCCTTGCCTACATACTTGCTTAAAAACTGTTAAGAGCTTTAACATTTTCTAGTTCTGCTGAAAAGTCATCAACTTGAAATGTCAACTGTTTCTTTCCCCACAGATGCTGCTTCATCTGCTGGCATTTCCCACGTTTTATGTAATTATATAGCCTTTTGAACATTTATATTTTGCCAATTTTCAACTTAATCATTGAAGAGTAAATTATACTCTTGATACATTTCAGCTGCACAGTATAATTCTTTATCATATATCAATCTGTTATAGTCAATGATGTGGAAGCTTTTTCTGTGATTAAACTCACAACCATACCAATCATTCCTTTGACTGCACTCATACATCGGAGTCAGTCAAAACAAGTGGCCTTATTTTTAGACAAATGCAAAATACTGCAGATGCTGGAAATGTGAAATAAAACAGAAAATGCTGGAAATACTCAAAAGATCTGGCATAATCTGTATTTCAGGTCTATGACCAGTGAAGGATTTCAATTTTAGGCTCAATTTACAATTACATTTTTATATTATCCTAGCGTCTACAGCAGTTGCACCCATTGTCAATTATTTAGAGTCATAACAGCAAAGGATGAGGCCATTCAGCCCAACATGTTCATGCTGGATCTCTGTGGAGCAGTCAGTCCCATTCTCCCTGCTGCTTTCACTGTAATCCTGCAAGTTTATTTACCTTGCGCGCATCCAATTTTATTTTAAAATCATTAATCATGCCTGCTTCCATCACGTTTGCATAGAATGAGTTCTTCCTCACATCCCCTAAACCGCATATCTTAAATTTGTGCCCCGTAGCTCTTGTATCTTCAGCTAATAGGAACAAAAGTAAGCAGCACAAATTCCAGCTTGACAGATTACTTAACTCAGGCAGTTTGGTGAGTGAGGGAATTTTAAAGTTTGATCTTTTTCTAGAATCTAGTCCAGTTTTGTATTTAGCATTTAACGTTAACATTAACTTGTAGTCTTTTTCCAGTTTTCTGTTAGTTGGTGGCAAACAAGCTTGCTGCTTGTGGCAGCTGCAGGTTATGTTAATTAGGTGTCTCATTAGGGAAACGGTGGCCGAGGGCTGATTTAGTAGAGGTCCTTACAATTTCAGAGCAGGTAAAGAGAGAATGTTTCTTCCTCTGGGGAAGAGCAGAGCCAGAGGCCACTAAAATAAGACAGTCACTAAGAAAAGCAATAAGGAAGTAAGAAGAAACTTCTTCATCCAAAGAGTGGTGAGAATGTGGAACCCGACACCACAGAGTATGACTGGAGCAATAATGGTATAGATAAGTTAAAGAGGAGAAACCAGACAAGCATATGAAAGAGAAAAGGCAGATTTAGATGAGAAAAGATGGGAAGAGACTTACACAGAGCATAAATACTGGCATTGACTGATAGAGCTGAAAGCCTGCTTCAATATCATACATCCTATGTGAACATTTTTCTTTATCTACCGTATCTAAACCTATCATAATCTTGGATACTTCTGATCAAATCTCCCCTCAACCTCCTTAATGCCCAAGAACAACTCCAGCTTCTCCAACCTTACCTTATAGAAAATATCCCTTATCCCGGAACCATTCTGATAAATATCTTCTCCAACCCTCTCAAGGACGCTCACACATCCTTCTTAAAGCGTTGTGAGACCTAACCAGAACTTTTCAAAGGTTCAGCATAACTTTTCATCTTTTGTACTCAATATCTGTACTTAAGACTCTGAAATCCCATATGCTTCAACTACTCTCTCTGCCAACTTCAAAGGCCTGTACACATGCACATCTAGATCCCTTTGCTCATGCACACTCTTTAGAACTGTACCATTAAGTCCACTGCATCTCTCCCTAATTCTTCTCCCGAATCACCTCAGTGTTAAATTCCACTTGTCTGCACATTCTACGAGCATATATACATGTCCTGTTGCAGTCGATTTTTATCAACTTCATAGTTTGCCATACCTCCAAATTTGTTTTCATGGGTAAATTTACCACTACTCAACCCACCCCACCCTATCCCCTTACCCTAACCTGCACATCCCTGGATACCAAGGGGTAAGTTATCATGGTCAATCCACCCAACCTACACATCTTTGGACTGTGGGAGGAAACCAGAGCTGGTGAAGGGAACCCACGCAGGAATTGGGAGAATGTGCGAACTCCACAGTCACCCAAGGGTGAAATCGGACCTAGGTAGGCCCATGCTGCTGTAAGACAGCAGCCTTAAATACTATGCCACCATGTCGCCCAGATTCATCAACTGGATCAGTCAAGTGTGATCTGCTTTTTATAGATCTATGTAGATTTTGCTTAGTTAACTCAAACCTCTCCAAGTGCTCATTGATTTTTCCTCACAATTGTCTCTAAAACTTGACCCACCACTGATTTTAAACTGACCAGCTGTAGCTACTAGGAATGCACTTACACTCTTTCTTCAATAAGGATGTCACATTTGCCACTCTCCAACCCTCTGGTACTTCTCCCATACTTAGGATTGGAAGATTATGGCAACTTTTCTGCTTCCTCTACTCCCACTGCCTTTAACATCTTGGGATGCAAACTATTGGACTAAGTGACTTATCCTCTCTAAGCAGAGCCAACCTTTTTCCAGTACATCCTGCCTATCAATTTTCACCCAATTGCCAACTGTTTCTACTATTATTTTATCAAGATGATCTTCCTTACTACACACCAATACAAAGTGTTCTAGCCTTGCTCTGCACTTCTAAACACATCATCACCTTCTTAGTCCCCAAAAGGATCACCCCACCTCTTACTACCTGCTTACTATTTACATGCCATCTAACGCAGGATAGTTGGGTTTCCTTTATGTTAACTGCCATTTAATACTAATACTCTTCCACTGTCAGTCTTAGTTTGCTCTTCACTGCCCCTTTTAACTTATTGTATCTGGCCTGCACCTTGCTTGAAGAACTGACCTGACATGCATCACAGATTGTTTAGCTGTTTCATCATATTTCCAATCTCCCTCGTCATGGCCATGGTTTTGGTCCCAACATTTCATCCTTGTTGGAAAATACCTCGCCTGCACCTGAAACATCTCCTCCTTAAAGATGACCCATCGTTCTGTTACCGTTTTTCCTGTCAGTCTTTGGTTCTGTTTTGCTCTGGCTAATTCTCCTTCCATCCTACTAACAGAAGTTCTACTTTTGATTGTTCCTTGCTCTTTGCCATTATTAATCTAAACCTTATGATATGATGATCACTCTTACTGAAGTGTTCTCCCTCAGACACTTCGTCTACTTGGCCCAACTCCCAGCACCAGATCCAGCAAACCTGCATCCTAGTCGGACTGAAAACATACTGGTCAAAGAGGCTCTCTTGAATACACCAGAAATTCTGCCCCCTCTATCCTTGACTCTCAACATCCTAATCGATAGTTGTAAAATTGAAGTCCCCCGATATTACCATTCTATAGTTCATGCATAGCGCTGCAATTTCCCTCCAGATTTCCTCCTGTATTTCTCTCTCACTACTTGGAGGCCTATGGAATATCTAAGTAACATAATCATCCCCTTTTTATTTTTCAACTCGAACCAAATGGATTCTGTCCTTGGGCCCTCAAGGACATCCTCTCTTTCCAACACTACAACTATTTTCCAAAACAGCTATTCCATCTTTTCCTTTCCCTATCTTTTCTGAACACTTTCTTTCCTCGAATATTAAGTGCCAAGTTCTCACCATTTTTAAGCCACGTTTCCATTATTGCCACTATATCACAGTCCTGCACTGCTACTTGTGCTTGTACATCACAAATCTTCTTCACCACACTGTGCGTTTATATTCATGCATTCTAAAACATGTCCTTATCTAGGGCTATCCAACACTTATGCACCTTAATCTTATTTTTTTAAACTTCTATATACTGGTGCCCAACCCCATGCCAATTCAGTTTAATATTTAGTTTGTATTAATAAAATCTTTCAGAAAAATTTGACAAACATTTTTGCAACGGAGTAATATCACACTATTCTAGTATCTTAAAACTAGCTTCTTGAAAATGCCTGTGCTCTAAGCAGAAAAAAGGAAATAAGTAGAAATCAGTCATTCTTCATTACATACTTGCTTTTATAAAGGCTAATACACAATGCTCAAGGTAAAGGATGGAGACTTGCCTCTTCTTCCTCCTCAGAAAGTTTAGTAGCAACATCTGGAGAGTTTTGGGGTTTATCAGCAATGCTTCCATTTTCTTCTCTGCTACCATGTTCTGCTTCCCACTCTTGCAGAACCTCTTCAAGGTTGAAACGACGGCGATAATTCACAAAAAAGTTCTTCACTTGTACTACCGTTTTATTGCCAATTACATCTGAAATGGCTTGAAAATCCCGGCCATATTTTCTTATTGCTGTGGGGAGAAAGAAATTCTACAATCAACAAATAATGACTGCATTTTAACTAACATTTTTGCATTTTCTTTTCAAGTTGAAATGTAAACCCAAGTGAGATATTTCCTCACCTTGCACAGCTAGTAGTTGCTCTTCAGTTGTCCAACGAGCATTAATTTTCTGATTTGCCTAAAGAACAAACTTACATTTAGTGTCCCAAAGTGTTCCACAACCAATTACTTACTTTTAAAAGATAGGCACAATTATTTTGTTGTCAAACGTGGCAGAATAATTTGAGTGCAGCAATATGCCACAAACAGAATAAACAACCATTCCCATATTTTATTGACGGCTGAGGCACCAACAATAGCCAGTACAATGCAAGAACGTTTTGCTCTCATTTACATATTACAAGGTCTTTTAAGTCCACCTAAATAAGGTTACATGGGGCTTGTTTTAATATCTTAACTGAAAGACAGTAGACATGAATATGATCAACTTTTTCAGTATTGCAATCAAGTGTCAGTCTGTGAGTTTGTGAATTAGGGATGGAACCTACAAACTTTTGGCTCAGATGTTAAGAATGGTACTAGAAGAAAAATATTTCAGCAGTCACTTGTTTTAAAATGCAACTACATATTTTAAACAGTTCATACTGCAAATATGTAAACCGTTCAACATTAACTCAATAATACGCTGCAACACATCTTATCAAATGGATGATACATTGAGAAGTTGCTAAATAAATTAACTACCTAGTAGGGTCCTCTCATTTTTTTTTTTTAATTATATGAATTTCCCCACACCGGTCTAGCCTAAACTTGATATTCTGAAAAAAGAACATATGCAAATGCAGCTAATTGTCCAACAGGTGCCACTTAGCCGCTTCTAGTTCTATACTTTGTAAAACTCCTGGACTTCTATCAATGATAGCTAATTTCTACCAGGAGATAATCTAAATCAATTAACCTCTAACTACAGAACAAACATGCATTTAGTGCCCCAAAGTGCTCCACAACCAATTACTTACTTTTAAAAGATAGTCACAATTATTTTGTTGGCAAATGTGGCAGAATAATTAGTGCAGTAATGTGCTACAAACAACTCTGCTCCTCCAAAACTATACTCCTATTGGATATTATTTAGCTACACTTCCATAATGCATTCAATAAAGTTAAACACATGGATCATAAATTTAAAAATATAAAATAGGAGGTAGCCTGCAAAAGTAGACTTGGTTTGGAAACTAGTTGGGAACCAGGAGGCAGAGTGGAAAGAAAGGGTACATACTCGGATTAGTGGGATGGAACAGGTGGCATTCCGCAGGAATCAACTACAGGACAACATTTTACTGTATATACTGGATGAAGGATTAGACAGTTTGCAGATGACAGTAGGTTAAGACAAACAGTAAGTAGTGCTGATGGGAGTAACAAATTACAAAATGGATATACAAAGATTAAAGTGAGCGGGAAAAACCACAACAGAGTTCAACATGGGCTAGTGTCGGGACATCCAGTTTGATAAAAGAAAGATAAATCAGTAGTTTTTTTAAATGGTGCAACACTAGAATGTGGAGGAGCAAAGAGGTTTAGGAGTCCAGATATACAAATCATTAAAAGCATATAAACAGGTGCAAAAAGTAATCAAATTGGCCTTTGTCACAAGGGTGCTGGAAAACCATGAGGAGAACTTATGATTCAATTGTAATCGTGCCTTAGTCGGATCATAACTGAAAGGCTGCATTCAGTTTTGGGTGACGTACCTCAAAGGATATACTGGCTTTAGAGCATGGACAGCACAGGTTCAGCACAGTAACGCAAGGTTTAGGGGGATTAAATTATAAGGACAGGTTGCAAAGTAGATTGAGCAGTGATTTGATCAAGATGTTTAAAATGTAAAAAGGATTAGAAGGGATAGGTACAGAGAAATAATTTTCTCTGATGGGGAATCAAGAATGAGATGCATAATTCTAAAATTAGAGTTTGGTCATGAAGCATCAAAAGTTGGAAGCACTTTCACAAAAAGAGTGGTTGAAATGTGTATGCTTGGGTACTATCCCAAGTTTAAACAGCTATACAAGTGCAAGTTATTACAGTTCAATAATTAGAGATAAAAAAAATAACATGTATAGTTTGGTTTCCCAAGTTAAAAAAAAACCTTTCATAATCAAGATGGGTTGCAGATTTGGGGTTACTACATGATCAGCCATGATGGGGCGGCACGGTGGCTGAGCAGTTAGCACTGCTGCTTCACGCCGCTAAGGTCCCGGTTTCGTTCCCGGGTCACTGTCTGTGTGGAGTTTGCACATTCTCCCAGTGTCTGCGTGGGTCTCACCCCCAAAACCCAAAGAAGTGCAGGGTAGGTGGATTGGCCACGCTAAATTGCCCCTTAATTGGAAAAAAATAATTGGGTACTCCAAATTTAAAAAAAAAAGAATAGCCATGATCTTATTAAATGGCGGAGCAGGTTGAAGGGCAGAATGGCCTACTCTTGCTCCTTGTTTGGATCCAAATATGAACTACTTTATTGTAGACTTGCCCTGAGCATACTTTCCTTGTAGATAAATGCATCATCCTATGAAGTGTGCAGCTGTTACAATTGTCAATTATGGCAAGGCACTCTAGAGCAGTGATTCCCAACCTATATGTCACAGCACACCTTTTATACTACAAACAATTTTGAGGCGCACATTCTATTTTCTCCAACTGAACTGCCCTCTAGCAAAAGTCTTTTTTATCTCCAAAACCTCCTAAAAACACGTCAAGCCACCATCCACTAGTTTTCATTAGTTTACAATGAAAGCCTTATTACCAATTGAATGTCAAATATAATATTCTTTATGGCAAATGTACACAATAAAGTGTTTCCTATTAAAGATTTCAATTGTTTAGTTTTTTAGACCTGCATTTATCATTGTGAAAGTTCATAAATGAAGGAAATACTGTGAGTAGCATATTGCTAACAATATTAATATGACAACTCTGTTTTCCTCTGAGCAGATTCTCGATCTGGGGAGGAACCGATGACAGGGTAACTTGGACATCTTGCTCCACTGACAGGTGCTCCACCTTTTGTTTTTTTACACAAGGCAGTGTTGAGAATATCAATTCGCACATGTAGGTTGTGGAAAACACTAAGAGTACTGCTACAGCACAATGTGAAATAGATGGATATTCTTGTCCTGCAAACAACCAAAATGTGTCAAGAGGCATCTCTGCAAATTTCACTTAGCGTAGGTCCATTCTGAGCTCTGCAAATTCCTCTTGTTCTTTAAATGACAAAAAGTCTTTGGTGATTCAAGAGTAAGTGCCCTAATGGATCACGTACCCAAAGTCTTCCAAACTCATGAAGGGTAAGAAGCATTCAAATTTCTCTGTAGTGTTTTAAGGTGTGTGGAGATGAGGTTGAGTATAGGTTTGCCAGCAGGATTTGCTGATGCCAGGTTGAACATCTCAAGTGACCCACTTGCCACTTTTTCCTGCCAAAGGGCCAGTTTTGATCAAAAACCCTGAACTTTATCTGTGGCAGTCAGAATGTTCTCACCCCCCCCCCCCCCCCTGTATTTTAACATTCAGCTTATTCAGATGGCTGAATATATCCAAAAGATATGAAACCTTAGCACACTAAGAATCATCACGTTAAATGTGTGACAATTCATGCAAAGCCGAAAACGTTTTCAGCGTGTTACAACGCTCATAAACATGAGGACCTTTCCCAGGACAGCCATCACACTTGCGTGCACGAGAAAACCTTGGTACTTGGCTCCCATCTCTTCACACAAAATAATAAACAAACGCGGTGTGAAGCACGTGTCATCCTGAAATTCACGATTTTCACTATTTTGTCTAATACTGCAGTCAACTCAGGTGGCATTGTTTTGCAAGAAGGGCTTCACCGTGCAGGATTCAGTGGCTAACCTGGATGTCAGGATTTGGTTCTTCTACCTTACTCACAAATCTCTTAACGTTTCCTGCAATGGAAGCTGCACCATCAGCGCAAATGCTTTTGCACTTGGTCCAGCTGAGATTGTTTTCCTCCAGATAAACAGTTGTAACACAAAGATTTCCTGATTGTGCAATTTTTTGCAAAAGTAGAAATTTGCTTTCTACCTGATATTGTTTAACAGCTGGATGCGTCCACTGATATCCATGGAGTCATCAATCTGCATAGCGAATTTTCCACGCATTTCCAATTTCTTCTGAAGCACTAGTTGAATATCAACTGACATTTCGCCAATATGCCGTTTGATTGCATTATCAGAAAGAGGAACTTCGTTGATTTCTTTGGCAGTATCAGCTCCCAAGATTACTCTCAATTTTGCACGCTGGCAGAAGTAGGGTTTTGGCGATGGTGTGCAGCTTCTTCAATTTCGCTATGAGCCCAACCACCAGGTAACTCGCCTTCTGCGTATTATCTGAAACCCGCACACACTCCATCAAATGTTGACTTTGCTTTAAGTTTTATTTTCTCAGGCACTTGAAATAACGTATACTCTTGCTGGAGAGTGAATGGTGTTTTGTATTGAAATGGCACTTCAACTTACATGGTACAATTGCAACATTTTAGAGTTTCTCTCTGCAAATACGGCATTCTGGGACAGGGCAAGAGGCATCACCAGTCCACGAAAATCCAAAGGCCAAATAGCTGTCGCTGTACTGTCTGCATGAACCTCGCTTTTTTCTCCTGAGATTCTGTTCTTTCAGTTACATCAGAATCAGAGTAGGATTCCTTGCTTCTTTTTCAAGAACTTATCCATGGCAAACTACGGTCAAACACACACTACACAATAAATGCCCTGAATCAGCCACTTACACAATTTCAGCTCTTCAGCCATGCTGAGTAGAGCACTACTACTCAAAAGGTGTATCCTTGCCCCAGCATCACGGTGTTACCGACCTTCAGTTGCCTTCTGAGAGCTTCGGGACCTCTCGAGACCTCTTCCAGGTCTGCTCCTTAAAGCCCTTTCTCTAATTGGAGCCTGTTTCTCCTTTTCTTCATTTTATTGGTTCCTGTTTTGTACCTCCATTTTCTTCCCTTGCAGGGAACCTAATTTTTTTTTACTTTTCCCTGTCCTCTCTCCTGTTTTTTCAACCTCTCCCTGGGGTTTTACCGACAGCGCAGGGACCTTCGTCTTCAGCTCGGTGGTTGGCATCTCCAAGTGACATTGGGCCTCCTGTGTGTGCGCCAGCTGGCTGGCAAAAGGCCATATGTGTAGTTCAGATTTTTGTTTTATATTGATCAGACCCATGAGCATGCACATGGGCGTGACTAATGTAAAAAACCAAGCCACACAAGTGTGGCCCTACCCCAGCTGGCACATGCATGGTTCAGATTACCAACGTGAAAATAATCTGGATTTGCACGTGAAGCCTTTTCTTGGCTGGTGCATGCACGGGAGACCCGAGGTTTATTGGGCCTTGGAAGTGCTGACTTCCAAGCTGAAGACAAAGGTTAGTTTTAATTTACTGATGAATTTTGAAACATTTAAAATCTTATTTAGCACACATACGGCACACCAAATCACTGCTCTAGAGGATTGCTTTACAGTACATGTTTCAGCAGTGATCACCATTTAAGTCCAAGATACTGGGCAATCTTGACCTAAGTATTACTGACAGAACTAGCTTACCCAAGTAATCATGAAAATTTGTCCCAAAAGTTTTGTGACCAGAAAATAAATCTGTAACAGGATAGTATTAAGTGAAACAATGGCAGATGTCATGGGGTTTTATACAAAATGTGACACTCCCTATTTACATATAAAAAAGTGCCTCAACAAGGTGCATGGATAATATGGAATAAAAATTGGACTTTAATGTTATTTAAGGTTCAGTGTGTTGGGCATCGACACCAAAAACAATATATATCACACCCCAATTTTATTTATTAAGGTGAATAGTTCCTTACCTCAGGTGGCTTGAATTCCTCTATCCCACCGTCTAATTTTTGTTTGAGCGCACCATTTATCTGTTTCACATTTTGGATCTAGAATATTAGATTTTAATGACCCAGTAAACATAAGAGTCACTGATGAAACTGTCAAAGACAGACTAAGAGATTTATGTATTTCAAACCTGCCACAAAACTTACTGCCCCATTAGCAGGAGACAGACAGCATGACTATTTTCTTCCTTCTTTATATTCGGAAAGCAACTCCTTAGTGGTGTATATTTCCAAGGATGCCCCATAATCTATGGCACCATGTAATTCTTCATGTGCAAGCCTAAACAGGGAGTGCTAGCAGGCCATTTGATTTTAGGAGGCCTCAGAGCCATAGGTGACTCTGTTGCACTTGATTATCAACATCACACACAAACACTTTTACACAAGAGTTTGCTGGGTAGTAAATCAGTGCTGTGAACAGTAGTTACTTTTTCCTTGATCTAATTCCAGGATAGGGAAGATAACACATAATTCTCTTCTAGCTAAGAGCAGACATAATGAGTCAAATGGCCTCTTGTGTTGTGGCATTCTATGAATTCAGCTGGACATGAAACTAGAGAGATTCATTATAAGTTTCACAATTTTTGACAATTTTTCTACTGAACAAATTTAGGAAACAGAATTACCTTAAATGTATTCTACAAGAACCATGTATAACAGCATTTTTAAAAAATGGTCTGAAATGACAATGAACTGGACTCAATATTACATACAATCTTTGAGGAAATAAGCAACTTAGTGGTTTGTTTCCATAATTGCCAAATACGTCACACCAACTGTGTGGATAAGTTTTTGATCTCGTGATTAGATATTCAGGAATTTAACAGAAGGTCAGGCATCTAAAAAGCCTTTGCACTAGAAGCTACAGTTGAAGCCGAAAGGTTCCAGAAAAGACATGCTCAAAGGTAAAATTCAGAGCTGTCTGCTCAAGTCAAACAAAGTGACTCACTGAAGCAGAGTAGTATGACGTGTACATTTTTATGTTGTTACATTAACATGCATTGACTAACCAAGTGAACTTGACCATAACTACAGCTCTGAATATTTACTTAACCTTGAAATAAGGTAGCTTAATGATTCAACACAAGTCTCACCTCAGAGATTCGAGAAATACATGTCAAAGATATTGATATTTCAGGTTACAGGGGTTCCATTGTTGTACACTTGAGTTGTGCATTGCACAACTGTAAATACAGGGCATTCAGAGTTAATGACCTAAGGATACGCAGGATTGCTTATGGAAGTTACAGGCACTTCCAGAATCTGATGTTTGGTATGTTATGTCCTATCCATAATTTTTGTCAAGACTACACAGCTGGCGGGACACACAAATGTTGCCGTTAAATATTTCTGCTCTTTAATTCGTGAAATTTAAATGTCATTACACATCATCAGGTTGGGTTTGAGTTCACAACATTTGGAGAGTTTAAACTAACTTGGCAGAGGTGTGGGAACCACAAGACATCATCAGAGAAGGTGCACGATAATATGGGAGAGTTAGCTAGCACTAGAATAGGGAATAGCAAACTAATAGATGTGGTGAGACTAAGAGAGAAAGTAATATAGACACATATAGAACAGTACAGCACAGAACATTCTACATTCATAATACAGTCTAAGTCTAGGTTACTATGCATGCATGGAGTTGTGTCAAGTAAGATTGGTGACTTACAGGCACAGATTGCCAAGTGGAAATATGAAACTGTGGCTATAACAGAGACCTGGCTCAAAGAAGGGCAGAGCTGGTTGCTAAATATACAAGGCATTCTGGAAAGTTACGAAAGGTAGGAAAGGGAGAGGGATGACAGTAATGATTAAGATGACTATTGCTTTGCTAGAGAAAGAGGATGTACCAGGGCGGTCAAAAACAAAATTTGGCTTGAACGAAGGAACAAAAAAAAGGTACAATTAGATTACTTGGTGTTATCTGGAGGCGACCAAATAATGGGAAGAATGTCGAAGAACAATTTGCAAGGAAATTACAGAGAGGTGCAAAGGTTAAAGCAGATTCCCACATGGAGGCAGAGGTATTAAATGAATACATTGTGTCTGGCTTTATCAAGAAAGATGCTTTCAATCAGGCCATGGTTAAAGAGGAGATAATTCAGACACTAGAACGGTTTGAAATTGATAAAGAGGTGGTATTGGAGAGACCAGGCTTAGCGTTGATAAGACCAACCACCAGTATACTTGGATACTTGTATGGAAATTGTCCAGGCATTGGTCATAATTTATCAACTTTACTTGGACTCGGGGCAGCACGGTAGCGCAGTGGGTTAGCCCTGTTGCCTCACGGCGCTGAGGTCACAGGTTCGATCCCGGCTCTGGGTCACTGGCCGTGTGGAGTTTGCACATTCTCCCCGTGTCTGCGTGGGTCTCACCATCACAACCCAAAGATGTGCAGGGTAGGTGGATTGGCCACGCTAAATTGCCTCTTAATTGAAAAAAAAAATTAATTGGATACACTAAATTTAAAAAAAAACTTTACTTGGACTCAGGGGTGGTGCCAGAGGAGAGGAGAGTTGAAAAAGTTCCACCCTTGCTCAAAAGGGGGATGTAAACACAAGCTCAGCTGGCCAATCGCAGGCCAATCAGTTTAACGTTGGTGGTGGGGAAAGTTCTGGAGACAAATATAAGGGACATGGACAAATATGGGTTAATTAAGGAAAGCTAGCATGAATTTCTTGAAGAAAAATTGTGTTTAATCAACTTGAGTTTTCTTTTTGAAGAGGTAATCGTGAGGGTTAATGCAGGCGTGCATTTGATGTAGTATACACGGACTTCCAAAAAGCTTCTGACACAGTGCGACGCAGATTTGCGGGCAAAGATATAGCTCATGGAATTAAAGGGAAAGTAGCAATATGGATATGAAATTGGATGAGTGACAGCAAACAGTGGGTAGTGGTTAATGGATGTTTTCCAGGCTGGAGGAAGTTTGGTAATGGAGTTCCCAAGAGGTCAGTCTTTCTGACTAATAACCCAAACCTGTGTGTACAGGGCACAATTTCAAAATGTGCAGGTGATACAAAACTTCCAAGCATTGTGAACTGAGAGGAGGAAGGAGTAGAATTTCAAAGGACATACACAAAGTAATGGAAATCAGCGGATGGGTACAGATGAAGTTTCATGTGATGAAATGTGAAGTGTGCACTTTTGGTAGAAAGAACATGGAGAGTTGACATAAAATAAAGGGATGTAGAACAAAGAGACCTGGGTGTATATGTGCATATGTCATTGAGAAGAGCAGTTTTTAAAAACGCATACCGATCTTAGGCTTTGGTAATAGGGACATAGAGCAGGCTTGTCTAACCTTCACACTCAGGGGGCCACATTTGCATATTTTTCACAAGGGCCGAGGACCAAATTTCAGAATGATGTGGAGATGCCGGCATTGGACTGGGGTGAGCACTGTAAGAAGTCTTACAACACCAGGTTAAAGTCCAACATGTTTGTTTCAAACACTAGCTTTCGGAGCACTGCTCCTTCCTCAGGTGAATGAAATCTTCATTCATTCATTCATTCAATTAAAATTTCATTCATCTGATGAAGGAGCAGTGCTCCAAAAGCTAATGTTTGAAACAGACACGTTGGACTTTAACCTGGTGTTGTAAGACTTCTTACAAATTTCAGAATGTTGAGGATTTGCACAGAAATAAACTGAATTTCAAAAGATAAAAGTTGAGGAAGGAAAGTAGCAACTGCTGAGCAAAAGTACAGCAATGACATCGGTAATAAATTAAGTTTTAAAAAGTTATAGAAATAACCAGCATGAGAGAGGGTTAGCATATGTGGGTGAGTGAGTGAGTGTTGGTTTGTGCTGGAGAAACTGGAGACAGGGCATAAGACAGGCTTGCACTCACTCACCCCACCCATCCACACATTCACACCTAGCCCCCGACTAACAGCCACATGCATCCATCCCCACGTATTCCAATCCACCTACACCCACACTCACTGCCACCCATAATGCACTGTCTCTTCCCCAAGCCTGCCAAAATCATGCCCTCCTGGGGCCTGAAAAAAACACCCTCCCTAGCCCTGACTCGTCTGTCTCCCAGCCCTGGCTCAAATTTGTCCTCAGTTTTGGTCAGACATACCTGGCTCCCCACGTTTCTCTTCCGCCACCCAGCAGCCCTCAGCACACTCACCAATGTGGTGTTTGCTACTCCTCCAATCAAACGCTTTCGCTCCCTCATTTGCTGTTGATAGACTCACAAGACCGCCTATCAGAAGCAAAAGCGGGGGCAAAATGGCCCATTCATGGAGGAGCAGCTCCAAGAAGAATCTTCCAGTGAAACTCACCTCTTTGACTGGGATTTTGAAAACTGATGCCGGTGGCTGTACAGACTGCTTTGCAGGCCACATCCAGCTCCCAGGCTGTACTTTGGACAAGCCTGGCATAGAGTACCAGCGCGAGGAGGTTATGTCAAACTTGTATAAGATACTATTCAGCCTCAGTTGGAGTACTGTGTCCAGTTCACTTTAGGAAAGGTGAGAAGGCATTAGAGTGCAGAAAAGATTCACACGAATAGTTCCAGGATAAGGAACTTGTGTTATGAAGAAAGGCTGAAGAAATTAGGACTATTCTCCTTGGGGAGAAGGCTGAGAGTAGATTTTATACAGCTATTCAAAACACATGAAGGGCCTGGACAGTGTAGCTAGGGAGAAACTGTTCACACTCGTGAAAGGATTGAGAATGAGGGGTACAGACTTAAAGTAATTTGCAAAAGAAGCAAAAGCAATGTGAGAAAAAAGTTTACACACAGCGAGTGGTCAAGGTCTGGAGTGTGTGGTGTGGGGCAAGTTCAATTGAGACATTCAAAAGGGAATTACAGTTAACTGAAAGGAAGAATGTGCAGGGTTATGGTGAGACAGCAGGAGAATGGCAGTAAGCGAAGCGCCTATTCGGAAAGCTGGTACAGAAATGATGGGCTGAATGGCCTCCTTCTGCACTGTAACATTTTGTGATTCATTCCAATCAAATTTTGCAGCTAAGCATATTGTGTGAAAGCATTTTTTAAATAAATATTGTTGTAAAAAGATAAATTAAAACAATTCTGCAGCAAAAAATATTTCTTGCTTAAATTACACTAATCAAAAATAATTAGCATAAATCCAATGTTGCAAAACAATCCATGTATGAACTAGCTCAGCATTTAAATCTCATTCTATCAGATTCATCTCTTTTTAAAATTCAGACAGCATTTTGAGAAAGCAATCTTTTTCATTGCTTGTGTATAATTTGTCTTATTCCATCCGGAATCAAAGACAAGCATAGAAGCTACAAGGAGGGTTCGTTTTTTTTAAAGGGTCCTCCACCTGAAATTGGCATGCAAGTTAAAAGAATTAAGAATTAATCAAGACAAGAATGGCTCACATCCACTATCAGGCTTTTCGTACAAGTTTCACCTATTTTCTGCATTATCGTTCATTTTCACTTCGAGTCTTGCCAGGAAAAGCGAGCATAGAAATCGTGAACTGTCACAATGATCTGCACAAATTATATTATAGGTGCTGTGCATTTAGGTCCAATTTAATAACCAGGAGAAGGAATGATCCTAGCTGACAGGCAGCTGCATTTCTAATATTGCATGCATGATACTATATAACAGAAAACCAAGTAGGTTTTCTTACAAAAGCTTTCACAAAGCAACAAAAAGGAATTCTGCTGAATGTCACTGAAATAAACAAACTGCAGAGCTTACTTGACGCTTAAGTGAGACCAACTCCATATCAAGCTGTCTGAGAACTGTGCCAGCAGCACCAGAACTTGTGGACAATGCATCAAGATCCTCTTGAATCAGGAACATCCCTCTTGGAGGCTTCTGACTTATTCTTTGCTTTCCTTGGACAGTTCGTGTCTCCTTCTTGGGTGGGACAATTTTCACAGTTTGAGATCCCTGCTGTTAGATAAAATGGCATATACTAAAGTCACTATTCAAATCTTTACAGCACAGGAGACCATCAAGTCAGTCATGCCTGTGCTGACTTCTTTGAAAGAGCAGCCACGCTTAGTCCCACAGGCGCATTTTGTTTTTGGTCTGTAGACCTATTAAGCTCCTCAACTAACTGACCAATTCCTTTTAAAATTATTTATAGAATCAGCTTTTCAGGAACAGCATTCCATTCTGGCATTGAGTTGAGGGTTTTCACAACTCTCATTGTGAAAAAAATCATTTTTCTAATGATTCGGAATCAATGCCCTCTAGTTATTCACACTTAAATAGAGGGAATATTTTTTCCCTATCTACTCTATTAAAACTGATCATCTTGAAAACTTTATTGGTCACCTCATAACCTTCTTTATTACAATGAATTTAAAAATGATGTCATTACTATTCAGAACATATGTTACCCAATGAAAGCAGACAAATCAAAGTAGATCCTTCTTTCCAATGCTGAATTACCACAGGAATTATAGTTTGTTAATACAATTGTTAAAACACTAGCTTCTGTGCTCAGAAGATTGATGGTATCCAGTGCTTCAAAAAAAAACACAGTAGGAGGGGGACAGAATAGGATCTAAGTTCAACAATTTAAAATAGATTTCAAAACCATCCTAAAAAGAATTCAAATCCCTTTGAGTAGGAATGCTGCAAGCCCAGAGTTTCCAAATGCAGGTGATTAGTACCAAGCCTGCACCTATCTCAACCAACAAGTAAATGTGCATTTCAAGATAGTGTTTCACTAAGCAAGAAGTGTTCAAGCCTCAACAATTTATATGAGAGAAGCAAATACCGTTTAGAAATTTAAGAGGTTGGTTCAGTTTGTGAAATGCTCAAAATAAACGGTTTGGAAAACAAACTATCTACATTACTTGAAAATCATCCAAACTTAGCTGAATGCTGCCAACTAGAGTTTATAATTGTGCTGGACACTAAACTGATATATGGAATTCAATTTTGAAACATAATTCACTGTAAACTCACAAACCCAATGTGGTCATGATGTAAGATAATTAAAGTTTAAACATTAAAAAAGTGTGGTTAAAAATCTAATTCTACTGACTGAGCACCAGCAGCTAGTAAAGCTTGCTTATAATTGTGGTGGCATTTTGCTAATGAACTTATTCATGTATTACTTCAACACAGAAGGTCGACAATATTTTCCCCAACTGTTTACATGAAAGTGACTACAAAAAAAATCTAGCTAACATTGTAATTTTAAAAGTAAAAATAGCTTCAAAGGTTACTGCAGGTACATTTCCATTAAATTACAAATTGTGCAGCTTGGTCAACAAATTAAGAAAGTCCCCCCCCCTCATCTGAAAAAGTGGTTGTCCATTGGGCAGGGGAATTCCCAAAGTCAAGAGAGAAGATACATGTCTCGTTTATGTGCCAGCTTAATTCTGTAACCCAAGAACAGATGGGATTCTTGAATTCAGCATATAGCTACAAATGCAAGCATCTGTATTCTAGGGGAATACAATTGAGCTTACATTGATTAGAAAATACATATCCTATTTAGTTACCAACATTTTTTAACAATGCTAGACTTTGATTATCGCTGCTTTCATTTGTACCAATGGTACTTTGCACGAACAGGCAAACCAGATAGGAATCCCAATGTTCAAAAAGTCTTCAACAGGATTGGATATAAACATTACTTAAATCTGACCATTTCCTTACATGCTCCATTTACACTTCAAGGTACAGGTTGCACATAATTCCGTATGAACACAGTAGCATAGAACACAGCATTTATTCTCAACATAGCTGCTGCGTAGTCATTACAATGAGGAAAGATTGCTCACTTTGGGTCACCATCAAGGATCTAACCAAAATACGTCCTTGTTACACGAGTTTGAATGTCAGAGAAGTGTTAACTTTAAGCAGGGCTAAAGTGGCTCCCCAAACATGAGAGATACTTTGGGAAAGAAAAGGAAATGGGGAGAGGAACATAACACAGCAGTATGAACTCATTCAAGAGGCGCTTGGGAAATCACTAGATTTCTAATATGGCAAGTCCCCATGACGCATTATGTTCAAATCTTAAGTATGTTTTGTTCATGTTTATAGGCTCAGCAGCACGGCAGCATAGTGGTTAGCACAGTTACTTCACAGCTCCAAGGTCCCAGGTTCGATTCCTGGCTTGGGTCACTGTCTGTATGGAGGCGGCATGTTCTCCCCACGAGTACGTGGGTTTCCTCTGGGAGCTTCAGTTTCCTCCCACAGCCCAAAGATGTGCGGGTTAGGTGGATTGGCCATGCTAAATTGCCCTTAGTGTCCAAAAAGGTTAAGTGGGGTTACTGGGATAGGGTGGATGTGTGGTCTTGGGTAGGGTGCTCTTTCCGTGGGCCGGTGCAGACTCGGTGGACCAAATGGCCTCCTTCAGCACCGTAAATTCTATGATTCTACAAGTCATACTTTTACAATGTGGTTACATGCCTTTAAGTTATGTTCTGCTTGGCACAATAAATGCCAAGCAGCTCAGGGCAAACTCATAGTGCAAATTATTTTGTCTTGTATCATTTCCTTCTGCTATCTTAGCCACATCTGCACTGGCAACAGAGGGCAAATCCTAGGCAGGTACAGTTCACTCTCATGAAAAGCTGCTGACAATAAGGAATGCCAACACATAGCATGACCACGGTTTGATTCCCGACTTGGGTCACTGTCTGTGCAGAGTCTGCACGTTCTCCCAGTGTCTGCGTGGGTTTCCTTCGGGTGCTCTGGTTTCCTCCCACAAGTCCCAAAAGACGCGCTTGTTAGTTGAATTGGACATTCTGAATTCTCCCTCATTGTACCCGAACAGGCACCACAGTGTGGCGACTAGGGGATTTTCACAGTAACTTCATTGCAGTGTAATGTAAGCCTACTTGTGACACTAATAAAGTTCAGTATTATAAAACAAAACAACAGAATACTAACTGTATTCAATGTTTCTCGTCAGATACAAACAAAGCAGAGTGAGAAGCTTAAATGTGCAGTTAACTTGAGCCTAATTTGAACTTGCAGCCAAAATTAATGCTGCGAAAGCAGCATAAATGAGTCAAATCTCATTGGAGTGTGCGATATCTGGGATAAATTCTGAAAAGCAGCAGTTAGAAGTATAAATTATACTTCTAATGCATGTGGAGTTTTGTTCAGGAATGGCTTTGCATTATAAAAAAAAATTAAACAAATAAAGTAATTTGTTCAAATTTTATGATCTATAATATTAAATTACAGTTCTTCATTTGTTATTTTGGTAAAAATCTGAAACTCATGCCTAGAATTGATATCCATCTATCTTCACTGGTTTTCTAAGACAATATTCCTGTCGAGTGTACAGTTGATCTGAAAGTGAAACATGAAGCCAACTCACCTCTTTTTTTGGCTCTTTGCTTGGCTCAATTTCAGTGTCAATGACACTGGTTGTATTTGCACTGGATTCTTCAATCTCATCACCACTGTAAAAGAAAACAGGACTTGCAGATGGAATCACTAAGCTTAGTGAGTTGCTATGCAAAGATAATACCCAGACCCAAATTACACAACTGCCTTAAACAGCAAAGTAGTAAGAAAAGCCTTTATAAATTAAAACCTGCCCCAAAAGGTGAGGACCTTGAGAGGATTGTTATCACTAAGGAGGGAGTGATGGGCAAGCTAATGGGGCTAAAGGTAGACAAGTCTCCTGGCCCTGATGGAATGCATCCCAGAGTGCTAAAAGAGATGGCTAGGGAAATTGCAGATGCACTAGTGATAATTTACCGAAATTCACTAGACTCTGGGGTGGTCCCGGTGGATTGGAAATTAGCAAACGTGACGCCACTGTTTAAAAAAGGAGGTAGGCAGAAAGCAGGAAATTATAGGCCAGTGAGTTTAACTTCGGTAATAGGGAAGATGCTGGAATCTATCATCAAGGAAGAAATTGCGAGGCATCTGGATAGAAATTGTCCCATTGGGCAGACGCAGCATGGGTTCGTTAAAGGCAGGTCATGCCTAACTAATTTAGTGGAATTTTTTGAGGACATTACCAGTGCAGTAGATAACGGGGAGCCGATGGATGTGGTATATCTGGATTTCCAGAAAGCCTTTGACAAGGTGCCACACAAAAGGTTGCTGCATAAGATAAAGATGCATGGCATTAAGGGTAAAGTAGTAGCATGGATAGAGGATTGGTTAATTAATAGAAAGCAAAGAGTTGGGATAAATGGGTGTTTCTCTGGTTGGCAATCAGTAGCTAGTGGTGTCCCTCAGGGATCCGTGTTGGGCCCACAATTGTTCACAATTTACATTGATGATTTGGAGTTGGGGACCAAGGGCAATGTGTCCAAGTTTGCAGATGACACTAAGATGAGTGGTAAAGCGAAAAGTGCAGAGGATACTGGAAGTCTGCAGAGGGATTTGGATAGGTTAAGTGAATGGGCTCGGGTCTGGCACATGGAATACAATGTTGACAAATGTGAGGTTATCCATTTTGGTAGGAATAACAGCAAACGGGATTATTATTTAAACGATAAAATATTAAAGCATGCCGCTGTTCAGAGAGACTTGGGTGTGCTAGTGCATGAGTCACAGAAGGTTGGTTTACAAGTGCAACAGGTGATTAAGAAGGCAAATGGAATTTTGTCCTTCATTGCTAGAGGGATGGAGTTTAAGACTAGGGAGGTTATGTTGCAATTGTATAAGGTGTTAGTGCGGCCACACCTGGAGTATTGTGTTCAGTTTTGGTCTCCTTACTTGAGAAAGGATGTACTGGCGCTGGAGGGTGTGCAGAGGAGATTCACTAGGTTAATCCCAGAGCTGAAGGGGTTGGATTATGAGGAGAGGTTGAGTAGACTGGGACTGTACTCGTTGGAATTTAGAAGGATGAGGGGGGATCTTATAGAAACATTTAAAATTATGAAGGGAATAGATAGGATAGATGCGGGCAGGTTGTTTCCACTGGCGGGTGACAGCAGAACTAGGGGACATAGCCTCAAAATAAGGGGAAGTAGATTTAGGACTGAGTTTAGGAGGAACTTCTTCACCCAAAGGGTTGTGAATCTATGGAATTCCTTGCCCAGTGAAGCAGTTGAGGCTCCTTCATTACATGTTTTTAAGGTAAAGATACATAGTTTTTTGAAGAATAAAGGGATTAAGGGTTTATGGTGTTCGGGCCGGAAAGTGGAGCTGAGTCCACAAAAGATCAGCCATGATCTAATTGAATGGCGGAGCAGGCTCGATGGGCCAGATGGCCTACTCCTGCTCCTAGTTCTTATGTTCTTATGTAAAAGAAACCGACACAATTTTCAGTTCTAAATACGTATACAGTTCACTCTCCCCCAACCTCACCCCTGAATTTTAAAGGGCAATTTAGCGTGGCCAATCCACCTAACCTGCATATCTTTGGGTTGTGGGGGTGAAACCACGCAGGCACGGGGAGAATGTACAAACTCCACGTGGACAGTGACTCTAGGCCGGAATCGAACCCGGGTCCTGGGCGCCGTGAGGCAGCAGTGCTAACCACTGCACCACCCTTACAGTTCACTCTTTAATATAGCACTCTTACAGCAATGTTAATTCAAATTAAACCATACAAAAACAAAGTAGTCAAAATAGGATGACAGTTTCTGTTGAATTCAAGCAAACATGGGCCCTTTAGCCCCTTAAACCTGTTGCTCAAATAATTGGTACTCTTTGTTAATTTGAAAACACAGGCCATAAGTGCACATCTTTCTTGGCTATTTTACTGGAAATGGTAAATACATTCAAAATTTGAAATGGGTCCTGTTGCTCAATTTTGGATCAAAAATGTCAAAAACTACCACACAATAAATTCTCGATCTACACACAAGGAAGCAAGTAATGTTCTGACAAAAAGCATTCACAACTGAACATTTTTGAAATTCTACCAGAGTCAGAAAACACATTTAACATTGATAAAGCTTTCCAATATATAGGCCCATATCACTTCTGAATGTCTGATTGGCGAAGGTACTGGCGGGTGGGATGGAGGAGTGCCTCCCAAAGGTGATAGGTGAAGATCAGACGGGAGAGGGAGGCAGCTCTTTTCAAACATTAGACGGGTACTGAACGTCGTTATGGCACCGGTAGAGGGGAAGGAAACAGAGGTGGTTGTGGCATTGGACGCTGAGAAAGCGTTCGACCGGGTAGAATGGGGGTACTTGATGGCAGTTCTGGAGCGGTTTGGGATTGGACCAAGATTTGTAAATTGGGTAAAGCTGCTATGTAAGGAGTCGAGGGAGAGTGTCCTCACAAACAACATCAGCTCGAGATACTTTTCTCTCCACCGTGGGATTAGGCAGGGATATCCTGTGTCCCCCTTGCTGTTTGCACTCGCGATTGGGCTGTTGGCCATTGCATTAAGTAGTTCGGGGATATGGAAAGGAACAGTGCGGGCGGGGGGGGGGGGGGGGGGGGGGGGGGGGAATAGAACATAGGGTGTCCTTATATGCCGATGACTTACCTTTATACGTGTCGGAACCGAGTGTGTCGATAGGGGGAATATTGAAGCTCTTCGAGTGTTTAGGTCTTTCTCGGGGTACAAGCTGAATATAGACAAGAGTGAGTATTTTGTGGTGTCTCGGCCGGGTGTGGGGGCAGGGGTGGGGGGGCTGCCATTCCTTAGGGCAGGGACTAACTTGAGGTACCTGGGGGTGCAGGTTGCCCGGGAGTGGGCAGGTACAAAATTTCTAGTTTGGTGAGGAGAGTGAAAACTGATCTGGCAAGGTGGGATTGTCTCGCTCGGTCAGTGGCGGGTCGGGTACAGGCAGTTAAAATGAACGTGTTGCCACGATTTCTGTTTATTTTTCCATGCCTGCCGATTTTCCTGCCAAAAGGCGTTGTTCAGAGAGATTGAGGAAAGGATTACGTCGTACATATGGGGAGGGAAGGTGGCCAGAGTTAGAAAGGTGCTACTACAGGGGGAAAGGCAGGCAGGGGGTTTGGGTCTTCCGAACCTGATGTATTACTACAGGGCGGCGAATGAGGAGAAGGTGCGGAGCTGGGTAAGAGGGGTTGATTCCCAGTGGGTCAGAATGGAGGAGAGTTTGTGCAGGGGGTCGGGATTGAAGGCGCTAGCAACAGCGCCGCTCCCGATAGCCCCAGGGAAATACCCAAAGAGTCCGGCAATAATAGCTTCATTGAGAATTTGGAGACAGTTTCGCCAACATTTTGGGTTGGGGGCAGGGTCAAGGGAAATGCCGATTCGGGGGAACCACAGATTTGAGCCAGGGAGGTGGGATGAAAATTTTTCAATATGGGAGAAGGAGATCAAGACACTAAAAGATTTGTTTCTTAGGGGTCGGTTTGCAGGATTGAAGGAGCTGGAAGCGAAGTATGGGCTGGAACAGGGGGAAATGTTTAGATACATGCAGGTTCGAGATTTTGCCAGAAAGGAGATACAGAACTTCCCGGAGGAGCCGGCCTCCAAATTGCTGGAGGTGGTGCTGATGACAGGGGGACTGGAGAAGGGGGTAGTATCAGCGGTTTACGGAGCTATATTGGAAGAGAGGGCACCACCAGAAGGGATCAAAGCAAAGTGGGAGGAAGAGTTGGGAGAGGGTATGAAGGAGGGGGTCTGGTGTGAGGTGCTCCGGAGAGTGAATGCCTCCGCCTCGTGCGCAAGGTTGGGGCAGATACAGCTGAAGGTGGTATACAGAGCACACCTCACGAGGGCGAGGGTGAGATGATTCTTTGAAGGAGTAGAAGATGTGTGTGAACGTTGCGGGGCGGGCCCCGCTAATCACATTCATATGTTTTGGTCCTGTCCAAAGCTAGAGGATTACTGGAAGGAGGTTTTTAGGGTAATTTCTAAAGTGGTGCACGTGAAACTGGACCCGGGCCCCCGGGAGGCCATATTCGGGGTGTCGGACCAGCTAAGGTTGGAAACGGGTGCGGAGGCAGATGTTGTAGCCTTCGCCTCGTTTCTCGCCTGAAGGTGTATCCTGCTGGGTTGGAGAGCAACCTCTCCACCCTGTGCACTGGCGTGGCGGGGGGAATCTGTTGGAATTCTTGACTCTTGAGAAGGTTAAGTTTGAACTGAGGGGGAAGGATAGAGGGGTTCTACAATTCATGGGTATTATTCATTATGCACTTTCACTGCACAAGAACTGGATAACATTGAACATTAGTTGGGGGGGTGGGTGGAAGGGTTGTGGTGAGGGGGGCGATGGGTGTTAATGGTGGCTATGGGCGATTCCTGATTCCTTTTTGTCGTTTGTTTATGGGAACATGTGGGCGAATGTTTTGGGTTTGGTTGGTGGGAGGATAGGATCGCTGTTATTGATACGGGGATTGACATATTTGTTACGGATTATTGTTTATTGTTGGTGGGTGTAAATTTGGGATAAAATGTGAAAGAGGAGAGTAAATAAATATTTAAAACAAAAACATTGATAAAGCTATTCCTCATTAAATTTTAACCCAGGGAGAATGCTAGCTTTCATGAATAGAAAACATTATGGGTGGAAAAGAATCTAAACAGTAAACCTACCCTCATGGCCTACATTATTAGAACTGGGAGGAAAAGAAAGCTGCTAGGAATTGAGAACTCTAGAATGACACAATGCAATGTAAATCTGACTGTAACCTTTAATTTAGAAAATTTAAATATGGATGACTGGCGGTCTCAGGAGAGAGTGCGTAAGTATAATCAAACCATAGCATCAAAAAACAGAAAAATCACCATGGTATTTGACAACTGCGGAACCCTCAATAATACCTGCATGTTAAAGTAGAATCCATTGCCAAATTTTTTTGGCATCAGTAATTCAACCTGCTGACAAGAGGTAGCAGCAGGATCTAACTATTGAGGATCTTGCACGAGCGCCAACAGAAAATTCAGAAGCAGCAAAACTGAGTATTTGTTCTCTGGTGTTTGTTAGCATTCACAAGGTTTGAACCTATTGTTGCTAATGATAAGGAAATTTTGACATGAGGATGCTAATGGTATAACGGAAAATAACATTGCCAGGTGAGCCCAAGGATGAAAGTCAAGGGTTTGATCCCGCCCCCGGGTCACAGTCCGTGAGAAATTTCCACGTTCTCGCGTGTCTGCGTGTGTCTCACCCCAACAACCAAAAGATGTGCAGGGTAGAAACATAGAAATAGAAGGAAGAGGCCATTTGGCCCTCCAAACTTGCTCCACCATTCATTATGATCATTAAGTTCAATACCTTGATCCCGCCTTCCTCCATATCCTGTGATCCCTTTAGCCCCAAGAGCTATATTTAATTCCTTCTTGAAATTACACAATGTTTTGGCATTACCTACTTTTTGTGATAGTGAATTCCACAGGTTCACCACTCTCTGGCTGAAGAATCGGGAACATTCTTTATGAATCTAGCCTGTCTAATCCTGTTAGAATTTTGAAAGTTTCGATGAGATCTCCTCTCACTCATGTAAACTCCAATGAATATAATCCTAATCGATTTAGTCTCGCCTCAATGACAGCCCACCATCCCAGGAATCAGCCTGGTAAACCTTCACTGCATTCTCTCCATAACAAGAACATCCTTCCTCAGATAAGGACACCAAAACTGCACACAGTACTCCAGGTGTGGCCTCGCCAATGTCCTTTGTAATTGCAATAATACATTCCATTCCTATACTTGAAGGCCAACATAGCATTTGCACTGCCTGCTGTGCTGTGTATTTACTTTCAGCGACTGATGCAGAAGGACACCAAGGTCTTGCTTAATAACTACATCTCTCAATTTACATCTATTCAAATAATAATCTGCTTGCCTATTTTGCTACCTGCTACTACCAAAGCAGACAGCCTCATTTATCCACATTAAACTGCATCTGCCATGCATGTGCCCACTCACTCAGCCTGTCCAAATCCCGCTGAAGCATTTCTGCATCTTTCTCACAGCTCACCTTTCCACCCAACTTTGTATCATCTGCACATTTGAAGATAATACATTTAGTTCCCTCATCCAAATCATTAATACATGTGAACAGTTGGGGTCCAAACACAGATCCCTGCGGTACCCCACTAGTCACTGCCTGCCAATCAGAAAAATGATCCATGTATTCCAATGTTTTGCATCCTGTCTGCTAACCAGCTTTCTATCCCTCTCAAGACACTATCCTCAATCCAATGCGCTCTAACTTTATATAGTAATCTGCTAGGTGAGACCTTATCGAAAGCCTTCGGAAAGTCTAAATAAACCACATCCACTGGTTCAAAACATTCTAGCAGATATGTCAAGCATGATTTTCCTTTTGTAAATCCATGCTGACTTCGTCAAATTACACCATTGCTTTCCAAATGCTGTGCTGTGAAATCCAATTTTTATTTCCAATTAAGGGGCAATATAGTGGGCGAAATTCTCCCAAAGGGAGACAAAGTGCCGACGGCGGAGTGAAACCCGGAGTGTTTCACTCCGGCGTCGGAGGCCGCTCCTCGCCCCCTATTCTCCACCCCCCCCCCCCCCCCCAGGGGGCTAGGAGCGGCGGCTCGTCAACCTCACGCGCCGGGCCTTGACGCTTGCGTCAAAGTGGCACCGCCTGAATGATGCGGCCGGCGGCGCCTGAATGACGTCACCCGCGCATGCGCAGGTTGGCCGGCGCCAACCCGCGCATGCACAGTTTCCGTCTTCCCCTCCACTGCCCCGCAAGACATGGAGGATTGATCTTGCGAGGCGGCGGAGGGAAAAGAGTGCGTCTTTCAGAGACGCTACCAGACGATCGGTGGGCACCAATCGCGGGCCAGACCCCTCTTGAGCAGCCCCCGGTGCTGGATTCTCCCTCCGCCACCCACAGGCCCCACATGCAGCGGTCGCACGCTGTTCACGCCGGCAGCAACCAGGTGTGGTTGGCGCCGACGTGAACTGGTCGGGTTCGGCAGGCCGCTAGGCCCATCCGGGCTGGAGAATCGCTGCTCGACCGGAGTGGCGATTCTCCGAGCGGCCTGTCGCAAAACGCGACACGCCGTTTGGGGGGGGGGGGGAGAGAGAAGAGAATCGCGTGCGGGTGCCAGGGCGGCATGGCGTGATTCGCCCGGCACTCCCGCGATTCTCCCACCCAGCGTGGGGTCGGAGAATCGTGCCCAGTGTGTCTCTCTGCAGTGGGGTGCAGGGCTCACTCGTGTCTGACACTGTGTCGTCCCCTCACCCTCTCTGGGGGAATCCCGGAATCTGGCACATCATAATTGAAGGTTCTTTTGTTTCGCTGCCTCTGTAGATAGTTCAGGCAGTGTCCTATTGGGCCCTCCCCAAAACCCTCCTTCCTTTCCCTTCTGTTGATACAGAGGCGAGGGTATCTGGTCTCTCCAGCGCAACGTTTAGTGCTTGTACCGTTTGTTTTTTGTGCAACTGTGTTAATTAACTGTTTTAATAATCAGAGTATCCTAGCCTCCCCTCCCCATACTATGGTACTGAGGGGAGGGTACCCTGTTTCTCCAACACAAAATTAGTGTTTGTACCATTTGGCCTTGTACATATTTTTTACTGTTTTATTAAAAAGATATGGCCAATCCACCTACCCTGCACATCACTTTGGGTTGTGGGTGTGAGACCCAAGCAGACATGGGGAGAATGTGCAACCTCCACCCAGTCCAAGATGGCCTGTTCTCTTGTTGGTTCCTCAACATACTGGTCCAGAAAACTATCCCGTATACACTCCAGAAATTTCTTTATCACATGTATCTCTGATTTCCTGTCTAATCCTATTCCCAGCATTACCACTGCAGTCTAGTGGTCTGTATACCGCCCCTATGAATGTCTTTTGCTCCTTGATGTTTCTTAACTCGACCCATACAGATTCCACATCATCTCTACTAATATCTTTCTTCAATATTGGGCGACACAGTGGCGCAGTGGTTAGCACTGCTGCCTCATTGCGCAAAGGACCCAGGTTCCATCCTGGCTCTGAGTCACTGTCAGTGTGGAGTTTGCACATTCTTCCGGTGTCTGCGTGGGTCTCACCCCCACAACCGAAAAAGATGTGCAGGGTAGGTGGATTGGCCATATCTTTTTATTAAAACGGTAAAAAATATGTACAAGGCCAAATGGTACAAACACTAATTTTGTGTTGGAGAAACAGTGTTGCCCCTTAATTGGAGAAAAAAGAATTGGGTACTCTGAAATTATATTTAAAAACATTTCCCTCGATAATTTTTAAAAATAAATTTAGAGTATTCAATTCTTTTTTTTCCCCTAAAAAGGATGAAAGTCAAAAAAAGGATGAAAGTCAAAACAAGTGATTCCAGTAGGCTGGAGATAGAGGGACCCACCCTTACAGCAATGGTCATAAGCTGTATCACAATTGAGGAAATGGCTCAAAATAATGTTCTAATGGAATTTTATTTCTACATTAAATACTTACGAATAAATGCAATTAATTTACACTGGTAATTGCAGTAACAGTGTTCAAATCACTTCACAAACTATCACAATTTTGGAAACCATTGCTTTTATAACTCTTCATAGAAAAACAATAAAACAAATAAATAAATGAATGAATGTCAACTTTAAAAAAGAAAAAGAAAAAGTGATCCACATAAGAAAATGACTTTTTGGGGGAGATAAACTTTGAACTAGAGCACTTTAGATTATGTTACACAATTATAAATTGACCAGCTCCAACCCCTTTCCCATTAACCTGTTTTATAGGCTGAATGCATTTCATTAGAGATGCAAATTTACTCCTTTATTAGTAGCTACTTTTAGAATGGGCTTAAAAATTGGTCATTCACATAGCATCAGGGCAAAATATTTATTTATTCCAATGCTTTATATCAGAATATTTATTGTATAATTCATTGTCTCTCGTAACTCATGAACTGGGTACGCATTTATTTACCTTCCTTCCTTATCCCTTTTCATCTGTTTGCGAGCATGACGATCCATTACGCTGGTTTTGGTCCGTGTCTTCTTCCATGAGTAATAGAACTTTACCAAGCTAGCTATGGATTTGTCAGGCAACTGCAGAGACATACATGGTTAACAAGATTTCTGAAACTTAATCAAACCTCAAAATTCCAGTCAATGCATCTACCTCTCAGTTCCAGCTGTAATCAAACTAAAATATTTATAAGCCAGTTGATGAGTATATTCAAGACTGAATTATAGACTTTGGGTATTAATCTAATTAAGGTGATATAGGGATAAGGCAGGAAAGGAACTAATAGTCAGTGATAATAATACTGAATGGCAGAGAAGGTTTGAGGGGCTGATTGGCCTGCTCGTGCTCCTATTTTCTTAGGTTCTTGTAGCATTCTACATACCCCCATTATAAAAATACAAATGAATGTGAGCCGATAGTTCAAAAGGTAAATGCATTACTTTTAGCTGCAGTACTGAGCCAAACATCCAGAAGGATCTCGGGTACAATCCTCAGTTTGTGCTAATTTAGTTGATGTCAACGCCACACGAGTATTGCAATTAGTCCTGGTACTCCTGCGCTTGGGTGAAGGGCCGTGGATAAGTTAACAAAATTTCTCTCCAAGAACATCGGCTGAAAACTGCATTCAAATTAAGCATTTGAATACCACTGTCAAATTGTCCATCGACACTCACTATCCATAGATGAAAAGAATTGTCTTTTGTAAGAGTGAACCACACTGTTGTTGCTGTCTTAACATGGACACTACCTTTAAAACAGTTGGGTGGAAAATTAGGCATGTGGAAGGCAAGTAGAGTTTAGATTAAATTATAGAATTCAATGAGAGGAGGCCTCATCCTTGCATTTTAAATGTCTTGTAATACAAGTTTTAAACAGAACACAGAATTTTTATTGAAAAGATTCCTTTCCCATGTATTTATATCATCCTAGAGATAGTCAATTAACTAAATTTACCAATGTTTTGGCATTAACTACTTTTTGTGATAGTGAATTCCACAGGTTCACCACTCTCTGGCTGAAGAATCGGGAACATTCTTTCTGAATCTACCCTGTCTAATCCTGTTAGAATTTTGTAAGTTTCGATGAGTTCTCCTCTCACTCATGTAAACTCCAATGAATATAATCCTACCCGATTTAGTCTCTCCTCATTGACAGCCCAGGAATCAGCCTGGATACTTTCACTGCACTCTCTCCATAACAAGAACATCCTTCCTCAGATAAGGACACCAACATTGCACACAGTACTCGCTACAGCTATTATCTGATGGTGGCATAGTCAACATCATATGCATTCACGCACCAATTCTAGATGCCAACATGTCAGAAAGAACATTCTTACATCTCCTTAAATGATGTTCTGAGGAGCATTCTGTATAGCAAGAGGCTATGCGTCCTGGGTGACTTCAAAGCATGTGTTGGGGCAGACAGTGATTCATGGCCAACCTGTCTCAGTCGCCATGGGGGTGGACAAGATCAACTATAATGGACAACACCTTTTTGAACTTTGTGCCCTGAATGAACTATGCATCACCAACACTGCCATAAAAGACATGCCACAAGGCATCATGATGTCACCAAGGTTTGGACATTGGCACCTTGACCTGGTCATTACAAGAAGGTGTAATCTGCCCAGTGATCTCAACATCTGTACCTACTACAGCACAGATGGTGACACCAACCATTTTCATCAGCAGCCGAATGAAGGTGCACCCCAAACATTTTCCAGTTCTAAACAAGACAGCTCACCATACATCAATGTGTTCCCCAAGTAATGATGACAAATACCAGCAGTGCATTATGGGTCTATCCTGGCTGTACAAAATCACGGAGGGGCGGCATCTCATCTTCTGATTCGGCATGTTACAGCCCTTTGGACTCAACATTGAACTTATAATTTTAGACAGTGACCTTTCTCCTCCATCTTCAGCCATTTTGAAAATATTCCATACTGGTCTCAACCCAAAATCTTTCTTCCTCTGCCTTCCAAATTAGACCACCTGTCTAGTGTTCTTAGAGTTGCCACACAATTTCTCCCAGCTACAGTTTAACATCCAGAAAATTTCCTCCTCTCTTTAAGTCTGATGAAGAGTCAAACAGACCTTGAAACATTAGCTGTTTTCTCTCATTAAAGATGTTGCCAGACCCAAGTTCTTGCAGCATTCTTGGTTCTTGCCCCAATAAATTGGTGTCTGCCTGTCTCAAGTGCAGTCTCTCAGACAGGGAAGGGACATTTCACAAAAGGAGGAGGAAAATATGCTCAAACGGTTGAACTATATCAATGTTCCAATCATTTTGGGTTAGCATAATATGGCCACTAGGTTCCAGCAGTCACAGAAGGAAAGACACATTCAGTTTACTAAAAAATAAATTAACGATTAATTGATTTCTTCTTACCATTTGCTGAATTCTGTGGAAGGTTTTTCCATGGAAACTAAATGCTTGTTCAAAGAGCACCCGGTCCTCCACAGTCCACTCATCTGGAAATGGTGTGAAGTTTGGAAGGTCAGCCAATGACTTCTCAATATTGTGTTTGTGCCAAAAAAGCATACCTAAAGCCTATGGAAAATTAATTTAATGAGTTCAAATAAAATCCAAGACATTAAAATTAAATACGTCATATGCTGAAGCAAGAGAGGACTGGAACAAAACCCAGATACAAGTGCCAAAATAGGTGCTGAAATTGTCAGTCATAATTGCAGATCTGCATGGATAGTGGCTTAAGAGTTTGGTCATTCATTAGTAAAATGTGACAACAGTGGTACTTTATTGTGTAACGAGAATGTTTTATTTATAACTGCGCTCCTCACTCAACTGTAATTCTAAATGAGAAAAAAAAGTTCCTATGTCAGTCTTAACTCAGCTGGCAGCATTCTTGCTTCAGAGTCAAAGTTGTGAGCTCAAGTCCCATTCCAGGACTAGAGCACAAAAATCAAAAGCTAGCACTCCAGTGCAGTAATAAGAGATTTCTACACCATCTTTTGCACTAGAACTCCATCTTTCCTCTCAGCTGGACGTAATATTTTATAGATCAGTGCCCTGACCAATATATCCCTCCATTGACATCGAAAACAAATTATCTAATCATTGTCACATTGTCATTTGTGGGACCTTGCTGTGCTCAAAATTGTCTGCCTCATGTCCTGCATTCAACAGTGACTATATTTCTGAAGAATTTCATTGAATTTAAAGCACGTTGGGATGTCATGTGGTCATGATAAGTTATATAAATGAAAGTTTTTCTTTTATAATTTGTTTGTTTCATCTAATCATCACTAGTTACAGCTGGCTGGCCACCTCTCAATAGTTGAGAAAACAGGTATTGCCTAACCAGAAAGACTCAGTCAAAGGAGAACATGCTTATGTTCAGAATGAGAGACAGTGAGCAGAATAAGGAACAGTTCTATCACTTGCAAACTGTACAGACACATCAACATCATAACTTAGTGAAACTGGGCTAGCAGATTAAATGAAAATGAGTTTTGCCACCTTCAAAGCAGCTACTTCAAACTCTTTACAAGTGATATTGCAATGCAAAATTTGTTTATTAAACTAAAGTCTTATGGTTCAACATGTTACTACTAAACCATTAAGTTATGACATGATTGGAAACTAGCCAGGATCGATCCTTACTAGACATCTTTTAGAAATAACATAGGGCTACGTCAACCAAACAATCTCTCCCAAAACTTTCCTAAATGCACAAAATGTTTTTTTTTTGCCCTCAATTATTTAGGCTACAGACATCTTGTTTAATGCAAACAAGTAGCAAAACGTCACATTCTATAGGTTTTGGACAATTGTGCATAACTGGAGTGTCATCCTATTACATTGCTATTCTGTAAAATGAAATACATTCACAGCTAAGATATGACGTAAATAAACCTTACATTTTCACACATTGTATTTGTAAACTTTACCAACTGCAGAATAATTTTGACTTTTAACTGAGTTAGGGAAATGAAGATAGTTTTAAGGGATTTATATTGGTAACCAAGTAGGTTATAGTTTTAAGTGGGTTTAATTTAATGCTTCTGTGTTTGGGAGGGTAAAATCGACCGATAGATTCATGCTGGACAACGGTGTTTGTATGTGTGGGGGTTAGTTAAGTTGCAACTGTGGGTCTATTGTGCTTCAGAGGGCACTATGGTGTAAAGAGTAAATAATCCAGCAGTGGTTGTTAAGCAATAAGGGTTTTGTAAGGTGGGGGGGGGGGGTGCTCAGGAGGGGTCTGGCCTGCGATCGGTACCCACCGATCGTCGGGTAGTGTCTCTGAAAGACGCACTCTTTTCCCTCCGCATCCCCGCAAGATCAATCCTCCATGTCTTGCGGGGCAGCGGAGGGGAAGACGGAAACCGTGCATGCGCGGATGGGGCCGGCAAAACTGTGCATGCGCGGGTGACGTCATTCAGGCGCCGCCGGCCGCATCATTCAGGTGGCGCCGCTTTGACGCGCGAGGTTGACGAGCTGCCGCTCCTAGCCCCCTGGGGGGGGGGGGGGGGGGGATAGGGGGCGCGGAGCGGTCTCCGGCGTCGGCACTCAGTCTCCCTTTGGGAGAATCACGCCCACTATATTGTTCAGAAGAATTCAAGGAAGAGTAAACAAAGTGTTGTTAGTTAAAGACAATTGTAGTAACTAGATTTAAAGTGGACTTCAGAGGTGCATGAAAGATTTGATGTCATTGTCATACAGTCCAGGAATGAAGAGTTAAAGCAACTGAGTAGTTTGCACTGCAGTCAAGACAAATAAATCCTGAAGGGGTTGATGTAAAATCCTGGACTGGATTCGATGTTCAAAGTATAGCAGAAGCTTTATTTAAAAGTGTAATTTGAGAAAACTGGGCCGGGATTCTCCCCTACCCGGCGGGGCGGGGGTTCCCGGCGTGTTGGAGTGGCGTGAACCACTCTGGCGTCGGGCCGCCCCAAAAGGTGCGGAAGTCTCACATTGAGGGGCTAGGCCCACGCCGGAGTGGTTGGCGCTCCGCTGTCTGGCGTGAACGGCCTTTGGCGCCACGCCAGCCGGGGCCGAAAGGACTTCGCCGGCCGGCGTAAGTCCGTGCATGCGCAAGTCCGTGCATGCGCCGGAGCCTCAGCGGCTGCTGATGTCATACCAGCGCATGCGCAGGGGAGGGGGTCTCTTCCGCCTACACCATGGTGAAGACCATGGCCAAGGCGGAAGAAAAAGAGTGCCCCCACGGCACAGGCCCACCCGATCGGTGGGCCCCGATCGCGGGCCAGGCAACCGTGGGGGGCACTCCCTGGGGTCAGATCGCCCCGCGCCTCCCCCCAGGACCCCGGTGCCCGTCCGCGCCACCAATCCCGCCGGTCAGGTAGGGGTTTTGATTCCCGCCGGCGCGAGAGGCTAGACAACGGCGGGACTTCGGCCCATCGTGGGGGGGGGGGGGCCGCCGACAGGCGCGGCGCGATTCCTGCCCCCGCCGAATCTAGGGTGGCGGAGAATTCGGGACACGGCAGGGGCGGGATTTTAAAGCATGTTGTTTGAAGTGGAGTTCAGAAATTCTCACATGATAATCATCTGAGGGGGTTTGGAGGAGATATCCACAAACATTCACTTGGGGGGCTCAGAGTAGAGAGTATATATCCACAGTCATCTTGGGTGCATAATAATAATAATAATAATAATCCTTATTATTGTCACAAGTAGTCTTACATTAACACTGCAATGACGTTACTGGGAAAATCCCCTAGTGGCCACACTCTGGTGCCAATTCGGGTACACAAGAGGAATAATTCAGAATGTCCACCTCACCTAACAGCACGTCTTTTGGGACTTAGAACATAGAACAGTACAGCACAGAACAGGCCCTTCGGCCCTCGATGTTGTGCCGAGCAATGATCACCCTACTTAAACCCACGTAACCCGTATACCCGTAACCCAACAATCCCCCCATTAACCTTACACTACGGGCAATTTAGCATGGCCAATCCACCTAACCCGCACATCTTTGGACTGTGGGAGGAAACCGGAGCACCCGGAGGAAACCCACGCACACACGGGGAGGACGTGCAGACTCCACACAGACAGTGACCCAGCCGGGAATTGAACCTGGGACCCTGGAGCTGTGAAGCATTGATGCTAACCACTATGCTACCGTGAGGCCCCATGGGAGGACTTGTGGGAGGAAACCGGTGCACCCGGAGGAAACCCATGCAGACACAGGGAGAACATGCAGACAGTGACCCAAGCCGGAATTGAACCCGGGGCCCTGGTACTGTGAAGCAACAGTGCTAACAACTGTAATCCAACAGGGACTGTGTTAATGGGACAACTGTTGATCAAGACGCACTGTGAAATCCATGTTGATCCTAAAACCTGTGTTGTGTAATTGTTGGGGAAGAGTAAAAGTGTATTGTATCATAATCCAATTTCATCATGGGTAACAACTTTTTTTTCTTGTTGTTTAAATGTTTTATTGTTGTGAAATCTAATTAATGGTACTTTATTCGTCCACGTTTTATAAAAAAATAATTTTTTTTTGAAAATAATCTTTATTGTCAGACGTAAGCTTACATTAACACTGCAATGAAGTTACTGTGAAAAGCCCCTAGTCGCCACATTCCGATGCCTGTTCGGGTACACGAGTCCGTTCAGAATGTCCAAATTATCTAACAGAAATTATCTTTCAGGACTTGTGGGAGGAAATCTGCACAAACACAGATAGAACGTGCAGACTCCGCACACAAAGTGGCCCAAGCCGAAACTGCGATCCTAACAGTTGCTTTTCAAGTTTTATTAAACACAATTTTGTTTGTTATCCATGAGTGTTATCTACTAGCAAGTACTTAATCAGATGGCCAGGAAATCCAGGCTGCAGCATTAGACTAATTTAAAACTGTACTTTGCATATCAGATTGAAGCGATGGCAACATATAAGCGGAGATCACATGCAGAGTGGCTCCCACTAGAGTTCTCAACTTTAGCCTTTTTCAGCTGTTTCTTTTTTTTGTGAGGGAACTTAATGAATATTTTCTCCTAATAAGGTTGTGGGTGGCGGAGGATGCTGAAATCCCAACAAAAATAATGGGAAGTAAGGGATCGAGGGTTGCTCAGCCAGTGGCCTTGAGCAGGGGTCAGAGTTCTGAGGGAGGAAAGAAGATGGCAGGTGCAAGCTTGTCGGGTGGAGCTGCGCCCATCATGGTGGATACATTGGCAAAGGTGATGGCGGCAGAATTAGAGTGGCAATATGCCAAGCACTTCGAGTGGCATGGGAAGGAGATGATGGGGACGTAAACAGATAGTGGAGGATGCGTTTCCCCAACAAAGGAGGCGCTTGGAAAGACGAAGGAAATGGTGTGGGAGCATGGTCAGGTGCTGAAGTGGGTGGAGGAAGCGCTATATCGGCATAGCGACCAGCTCACCTCGCTGGAAGTGGAGGGGTTGAGGGTAGAGAATAACAATAAAAGGCCCAAGGACAAAGGTGGAAGACCTGAAGATTAGGTCACGACAACACAATCTTTGGATTGTGGGGCTGCCGAAGGGGCTGGAGAGCCAGAGACCAGCGAAGTACTTTACAAGAATGTTCACAAACTGCTGGGGGAGGATGACTATGTTAGCCCCTTCGAGCTGGATGGGGCCCATCAGTCGCTTCAGACAAAGCCAAGGACGAACAAGCCACCCAGGGCGGTGATAGTCTGCATTAGCAGCTATTGGGCAAAGGGAAAGGTGGGCTGAGCAGAACCGGGAGTAATGAAACTGGTCCGGCATGGTAGAGAAGTGGTTCTAGCAGTGGACGACTGATCCAGTGGTCAAGAACAAAAACCCAGGGTCACGAGTTTCAAGCCTGCCACGGCAGTTGGGAAATTTAAATTCAGTTAATTAAACAATCTGGAATAGAAAAATACCATCAGTAATGACGACCAAGGAACTACCAGATAAACCTAAAACCCAACGGTTTAACTCATGCCCTTTAGGGAAGGAGACCTGCTGTCCTTAACCAGTCTAGCCCATTTGTAACTTTAGTCTCACAGCAAAATGGTCAACTCTTAACTGCTCTCTGAAGTGACCTAGCAAGCAACTGTTGCATCAAAATCACAATGACCAGACTGCAGTAACTCAAGATGGCAGCTTACCACCATCTTGAAGTGTAAACCTACTTGTGACTAAAGATTTTTTTTTAAATTAAAAGGGCATTAAATGCTGGCCTTTCCAGCACCGCACTCATACCTTAAATAAGCAAAGGTTATGGGTTACTAATTTCCAGAAATTTAGAACTTTTTCGCCTAGGATAGAAACGGAAATACACAGCTTTTAATAGGGAGGAAGAATATCACAAATTATTTCTCCCAAATAAAAGTGAAAGTAAAATGAGATCTGATAAACTACAGCATGGAGTCAAGAAAGCTTAAGCTCTGGAGCCTACAATAAGTAAAGTTCTGAAAAATGGCACTGCCCTTTTGATTGTTGAAAAATGGACCTATCCTCTGTGCATGAAAAATTAGGTTTGATATAAAAATTGAAATGTTTATACAAAAACAAGACTGGAAAAAAAAACTTCAGCAGATAAGAATGGGAGCAACCAGATACTGGTGAAAATTAAAATAATGAATGAATGCAAAGGAGACATATTTCCGCAAGAATTAAGGAATAGCTGCTGAAATTCCTTACAATAGATAAATTAAAATGAGCACAACAAAGGGCAGAAAACACAAAATGGAATAAAGGCTAACAAACTTTAAAGAAATTGTAATGCAAATGAAAGTCTAAAAATTACATCTTCAAGGAGGAAAAAAGAATGAAGATATAATAGCAAGAACAATGAGTCAGAGACATTGGACTAGATAATTATAGAAACAGAAATAATACTGAAAAAGCTGGCAGAACATTAGGTGGAAAAAGCAGCTGGTGGGACACATTCTAAAATGTTGAGGTAATCGCAAAGATAAAAGCAGAAACTCTAATCACAACCTTTCAAATACCTGAAATTGAAGCTATGCCAGAGAAGCAGGAATCCAAACTTTCAGAAATCATTGATTAGATAACAATTAGAAAATTATAGTCAGTTAGCAGCACCTTTTAATAGCAAGGAATTGAAGATCATACAGAGAGTGCAAAAGAGATGCAATAAAAATGATACCATGGAGGGTGAGAGGCTTCAGTTATGAGGACACTGGAGGCTGAGATTAATTATTTACTTTCACTGGATTTTAATGCCCATCCTTAATTGCCTTCGAAAGGGTGGTGCTGAGCAGACTTCCTGAACCACTGCAGTCGATGTGGTGCAGGTGCACCCACAGTGCTGCTGGTAAGGGTGTTACAGGATTTTGAGCCTGTGAAAGCAACAAGTGATATTGTTCAAAGTCAGGATGATGTATGGCTTGGAGGAAAACTTGCAAATGGTGGTGTTTCTGCCCTTATCTTTCTAGGTGTCAGGGGCTTGAAGGCAGGGTCAAACCAGCCTTAGAGAGCTGCTGCAATACATTTTGTATATAGTACACTGCTGCCATTGCATATCGATGGTGAAGGGAGTGAATGTGTAACTTGGTGGTTGGGCAGCCGATCAAGTGGGCTGCTTTGTCCTGGATGGCAGTGAGCTTCTTTAGTGATGTTGGAACTGCTTTCACCCAAACAAGTGGAGAGGATTCCATCACACCCCTGACTTGTGAAATAATTGACCAAATTTATATAGCACCTTTCTCCTTTTCAAGGTGCTTCACATGGGCATAATCAAAAGAAGGATGACAAGCAAAGGGGGCGAAAGCAGTTGGTGAGAGTGAAAGTTTGATCAAAGGCAATGAGTTTTAAGGAGGTTTGGAGGGGAGAGGAATATGGAGACATTTAGGAATGACATTTCAGAGCATGGGATCCAGACAGAAGGAAGCACATGGCCAGAGTTATAAGTACAGAGAATTAAGGGATAAATTAGTCATCAAGCTGGAGGAAGTGGAGCCACAAAAGGATTCATACATTCTGCAATAATTTTACATTTGAGGCTGGGATGCATTTGGTGGCTGGAGTAAATGGTTTTGACAAGGGAAAAAGATAATGGCAGAAATCTTCAGGTCCCACCCACTACAGGGTCTTCCCCTCTATTGACCTCGGGTGAAAATTTCAGTCCCTGAGCAGGCATGACTGGAAAATCCCACCCAAAGACTTTGGCCTTTCCAATGTTACATTGGAAGAACCGCAAATGTTGGGCAAGCATCTGATAAAGAGGCAATAAAGAAATAGGTTGGATGCTGTCAGCTCACACAAGTAAGCTGCTCCTACATCTGCAGGGGACAAATAGAAAGATCAAGGATAGGTTTACAGACAATAGTGTAGGGACAGCAAGAAACTCCTTGCAGTTGTTCTGCCTATAAGCAGATAACACAAGGGTAAAATGGAGTTAGGGTAGCCCACCGAACCGGATAATAGAGAAGAGAGGAGTTGAAAATGAAATGAAAAATGAAAATGAAATGAAAATTGCTTATTGTCTTCAAATGAAGTTATTGTGAAAAGCCCCTTGTCGCCAAATTCCGGCGCCTGTTCGGGGAGGCTGGTACGGGAATTGAACCGTGCTGCTGGCCTGCCTTGGTCTGCTTTAAAAGCCAGCTCTTTAGCCCTGTGCTAAACCAGTTGGTGGAGGATGTTATGGTCTTCCAAATTAAGCAATGCCGAGAGATCGAGTGGGTTATGTACCATGGTCAGAGAGAACATGTATTTATGTTCAAGTGCTGTGTCAGGGATGGAAGCCTGATTTGAGAAATTTTGATGGAGCGTGGAAAGGATATGTGAGAACCCATTCGATAATGAGATAAACTGAAAATGGTGCAGTAGCTTAGATGGGGTTTTTGTAGAGGAGAGGATGTAATAAAGGTTTTGATACAAAGGGGTCAGAGTTATCGGAGAGGTATCAATGTCAGTTAGCATGAGGGCAGGAAGAGAAGTTGGGTGGTCAGCAGATTAGTCAGAATCAGCTCAAGGACTAAATTTTAGATCTTAAAGTTTTATTACCTGTTCCATGTTGTAGCCATGCTTCTCTTTGGCTATTGAAATGTACTCATCCACTGAAAATGCAAAACGAAAAGTTAAGAAATTGACCACTTCAAATTAGCATGTTCAGTGACAATTAAAAAGATTGCTTTTTACCACCCGCATGTTAATCTAGTGAATCACCCATCCCATAAGATTTAAAAGCTTGCTCTTGAGGCCAAGAACCAGATCCTTGGCAATAAGAGTTCCCTCCTTAATAAGATATTGGTCCACAATGCTCCACAGTTGAAAATATTGAAGGCTGATATAAACAGCAGAGAATCAAGGGAAATGGGAAGCGGACTGGATGGAGTTGAGGCGGGGCAGCATGGTGGCGCAGTGGTTAGCACAGCTGCCTCACAGTGCCAAGGTCCAAGGTTCGATGCCGGCCCTGGATCACTGTCTGTGTGGAGTTTGCACATTCTCCCCGTGTTTGCGTCTATTTCCCCCCCCAGAATCCAAAGATGCGCAGGGTAGGTGGACTGGCCACGCTAAATTGTCCCTTAATTGGAAAAAATTCAAAAAATTGGGTACACTAAATTTATTTTTAAAAAAGGATGGAGTTGAGGCTGATTGAGTCCAATCATGATCATATCATCATACGGAATGCTGTAGCAGGCTCAAGCAGCTGTATGATCTACCCCTATTTGTTATAAGAAAGACTGGATTAATCAAATAGATAAAATAGGTTGTAGAACAGAAACTTCTGCCAACTGAGACATCATAAACGGAATTGGCGAGAATATTGTCAATGATTAATCATTCAGAGCATTATTAAATCTTTCCTTCCAACCAATAATTTTCAAGCTTCAAAATCACAAACTTATCAGCTAAACAAACTCATTTAAACACATGCTAAGGGTTATCTCAGAGGTTACAATAAAATGAGAATTTCTACAAAGCAAGAAGCAACAAAAATCAAGGCTGGTCTGAAATGCATCAACATTATTTGCTAATATTTCTCACTCGCCATCTTGTAAAATGCTGTAAAAGTCTAGAGGAAAAATTAGTACTTTTTTAAAATAAAACTGAAAAACTAAAATTTTCTTTTGTTGATTAAGTCATCAACTGCTGCCTTTCTGTTCCTTTGCTTAAAAAATATTTGTTGACTCAAAGAATCAACACGAAATGCACAGTGCAAAAGCCAAGGCACAGTTTCTAAATCATCTCCAGATGCTGCTGCTGAAAGTCAGTGTATTCAAAGCTTTACAAGCAAAACCTACAGTTTGCCAGTGAAATCATGCCCACGCTCCGCATTTTTAACCAGCAGAGTGCAATATATCTGCAAGAAAATCTGCTTTTCTTGCATCCAGCAACACACCAAAGGTGGTGTTGTCCCGGTCTGCTTTCTCATCACATGGCTTTTTTGTCTCTCCAGCAGCACAGTAACCCATTGATACTTCCAAGCTTTTCCACAACGTGCTCTTGGGAAGTTTGCTAGCTTTCAACTGGCAATCATTAAGCAGTAGTTTGAACTTTTTTGTGGCCAAACCACTTAAACAGCGCTGTATTAGTGTGCTAATTTCAGTCATGTTTCCGTTTCCTATCCTATCCCAGTTTTCATTTCTTTCCCAATCCATCAAAACATTCGCTTTACTTCAGAAAGCATTGCACTTCTGTGCAAAAAGCTTTTGAACCTCAAATGCCTTTACATTGTGCATGTCATCCATTTCCTACCGCAGCAATAAGTCACAGCATTCATTTCATTGTCATTTTGAAATCAGGCTTCTAGCCCTTCCTCACACATACAACCATAAAACATGAAAGCACTGTAAACCACAGGTTTTGCAGCATGTTGACCAATGAATCCAATAAGACTGCAAGATAAATGTTTTGGATTCAAAGGTGGAAGGTCATGATTGAGGAATTTCCATCTACCATGCTTGCATACAAATGGGAATTGCAATAATTGAAATTGCAATAAAATAAACTTGTCAGAATTTTGAAATATTCATTTTTGGGATTTGGCATAATTCTCAAGGCCAGCATTATTGTCTGTACCCAACTGCATTTAAGATGATGGTGATGTGCCACCATCTTGAAATATTACCACCCATATGGTGAAAGTGCTCAGTTAGATAGGGAGCGCATGCAGATACAGCAAGAAATTAGGAAGCAAATTGTAGTGATATCATGGTTGTGTTGTAATTCATCGACTGACCACTAGGAGTCTCACTAGTATACAAGTGAATGTTAGAGTCAGGTGACCGGAGACTGACTTGGAAGCTGGGAGAGAGGTTGCTTGTGAATGAATGTTCAATACAGTTATTCATCTGTTGTTTTGTATATATTTGACCCACAGTTAATATTTTTTCCTATAAATTTAGAATATCCAATTCATTTTTTCTAATTAAGGGGCAATTTAGAGTGGCCAATCCATCTAACCTGCACGTCTTTGGGTCGTGGGGAGAGACCTCGGCGCTGTGATGCAGCAATGCTAACCACTGCCACCGCGCTGCCGAGACCCACAGTTACTATTTATAAATTGTTCATAGCTTTAGCTACAAGTGTTCTTGTAATATAAATCAGGTCATCCGCCAAGAACATTGCACAAATGATATGCTGGCCTCCACTGCAAATTAGTTTGGAGTGGAAGAAATGTGGCTTTGGTGGGGCCACATTTGGAGTACTATGTACACTTTTGGTCTCCTTGCCTATGGAAGAACATAAGTACCTTAGAAAGAGTGTGCAATGAAGATTTATTTGCTGTGTATGACAAGAGTTTGAGTAGAATTTGCTTGCAGAGTTTGGAAGAATGAGGTGTGATCTCTCATTGAAATGTCGAATATTCTGAGAGGGTTTGATGGGAGTAAATACTGAAAGGATGTTTTCTTGGTTGGAGAGGCTAGAACACAGAGTCATCGTCTCAGACCAAGTGGCTATCCATTTAGGACTGGGATCAGGATAAATTGCTTCACCGAGGGCTGTGGATTTTTGGAATTCTATACCACAGTCAGCAGTGGATGCTCATCGAGTACATTCAAGACTGAAACCTATACATTTGTCAGCACTAAGGGAATAAAGTGGTATGGGATATCAGCACTAAGGGAATAAAGGGATATGGGGATAGAGTGAGAAAATAGAGTAGATGTAAAAGATCAGCCATGACTTTAGTGAAAAGCCGAGCAGGCTTGGGAGCATGGCCTATTCCTGTCATTTATTTTTAATTCAAAGATTTTGACCCAGGAACAGTGATATTTTTCCAAGTCAGGATGACATGTGACTCAGAGGAGCATGGAGGGAGTGGTGTACTCATGAGGCTATTGCCCATCTTTCTAGATGTTAGAGGTTGCAGTTGGGGGATGCAGTCAAAGAAGCCTTGTGGCCCAGCCAGCATTATGGAGCCTCCTCCTGTTGGTTTGTTTACTGCTGGATGTAGAAGGACTGCAGAGTTTTGATCTGATCCATTTGCTCTGCAATTGATAGAACCATAGATTAGCTATAGATAAAACCATAAATTAGCCCTGTTTATATCATGCTGCTTCCCATTGTTTAGCACGAATGTCTTGTAGCTTCGATAGGCTGGTGCTGCATTTCAAGTTACACCTGCTGCTGCTCCTGATGCTCTCCTACACACCTCACTGAACTAATTTGCTTGAAGGCAATGGCAGAATGAAGGATGTGCTGGGCCATGAGGTTGCAGATTGCAGTTTAATATAATTCTGCCATTGTTGATGGCCCACTGCATCTCACCGATGCCCAGTTTTATGCTGCTAGTTCTGATCTGAGTCGATCCTTTTTCACATGACAGTAGTGTCACACAAAACCATGGAAGTTGGCTTCAGTGTGAGGACAGGGCCCCACCTCCACCAGGACTGAGCTGCGTGGTCACTCCTCCCAATGTTTTGGACAAATACACCTGCGACAGGTAGACTGGTAAGAACCAAGTTGAGTGGGTTTTGCTGTTGTGTTTGGGTTCTCACGGACTGCAGCAGGTCCTATTCTAGCAGCTGTGTCGTTCGGACTGTCAGTCAGTAGTGGTCCAACGGAGCAATTCTTGGTGATCGACATTGAAGTCCCCTTCAGTGCATCTTCCATGTGGCATTCAATATTTGGAGTACTGATTCACCACCTGAGGAAGGGCTGCAGATAGCAGGGAGTTTTCATCATCATGTTTGAGGCTTCATGGCGTCAGGAAACAATGCTGAAGAATCACAAGATCACTCCATCCCGTCTGCATACTACTGTATCACCATCTCCTGTGGGTTTATGCTGCCGGTGGGACAGGACATACCATGGGATGGTGATGGAGAAGTCAAAGTTATGATTCTGCAAGCATTTCTATGCCAGGCTTTTGGAAGTAAAAGCGGAAACAATAGAAGTGGTTGCAAATAGTCCAGGCAGATCGTTCCATACATGAGAACACCTTTAGTTGCAAATAAACATGTATGACTGCAATACTCAACTTTTCTTTCAAAACCAAGATTCATGCTGAACCAGAATTTCACAGAATCTACAGTACAGAAGCAGGCCATTCAACTCAACTAATTTATGCTGGCCTTTCTCGTTAATGTAGGGGGTCAACCATTTTTACCTGAAAAGCCTTTTTAAAAAGCCTAAAGAAAAATTATTGGGTGTTGCAAGACAAAATAATTAAAACATGGAGTAATGACATAAGCATATAAGAAGAAACAGTTCTTTAGCAAATAGGTGATTGGTCATTCAGAACTTGAGAGCATTGCTGAAAAGAAACATGTTGAAGTTTTTCATCTTGCACTCATTTAGATTTATTGCCACGTGCACAGAGGTACAGTGAAAAGTATTGTTCTGCATAGTCCAGGCAGATCGTTCCATACATGAAAAACCCATAGGACATACGATAAGTATACAATGTAAATACATAGACATCAGGTGAAGCATACGAGGATAGTGCTACAACAGTAATGAGGATGCGTAGAGAGATCAATTCAGTCCATAAGAGGGCCATTTAGGAGGGTGGTAACAGCGGGGAAGCTATTTTTGAATCTGTTGGTGTGTGTTCTCAGACTTTTGTATCTTCTGCCTGATGGAAAAGGCTGATGGAAGAGGTTAAAAGAGAGAAAAAACAGGGTGGGAGGGGGACTTTGATTATGCTGTCCGCTTTCCCAAGGGAGGTGTAGACAGAGTTAACGGATGGTTCGTGTGATGGACTGGGCTGTGTTCAAGACTCTGTGGTTTCTTAAGCAGTTGCCATACCAAGATGTGATGCAGCCAGAAAGTATGCTTTCTATGGTGCATCTGAAAAAATGTTGGACAATAGGTTTTGAATTTTGCAAGCACAGGCTGGTTGGGTACAGTCTGTACCTTGACCATTGCGAACAGTGGCTGGGACATGCTGTTTGATACAATCCACCAGTCTTTAGGATGCACGGCCTACATACCTAGCATCATAACGGCACTGAGATTCATGCCACATTACTCATTTGGGTGACATACAGAACCTCTTTTTGGTTTGAAGGCAACATCTTGTTAGTGGCGAATACCACTCGTGATGCACTGCACAGTAGCAGCATGGAACAGTTAGCTTCACCCATTGCTCAAATTTTGAAATACTTTATTAGTTTTAAACTAATGTGGCAGGGGGATGGGAACCAGATTAGGAAGTTAGAGGTCAGTAAAGAAGCAGCAACTAACGCCAGTAAGGTACGAGATAATAAACTCAATGTGACTAAGGGGAAGAATAGACAGGGAAGAGTTGATGAACGCAAAGGGACAGGTGGTCTGAGGTGCATTTGTTTTAATGCGAGAAGTGTAGCAGGTAAGGCAGATGAACTTAGGGCTTGGATCAGTACCTGGGAATATGATGTTATTGGTATTACTGAGACTTGGTTGAGGGAAGGGCAGGACTGGCAACTGAATATCCCAGGGTATAGATGCTTCAGGAGGGATAGAGAGGGAGGTAGAAGGGGGGGAGGAGTTGCATTACTCATCAGAGATGATATCACAGCTGTGATTAAGGAGGGCACGATGGAGGATTCGAGCACTGAGGCAATATGGGTGGAGCTAAGAAATAGGAAGGGTGCAGTAACATTGTTGGGACTTTACTACAGGCCTCCCAAAAGCGAGCATGAAGTAGAGGTACAAATATGCAGACAGATTATAGAAAAATGTCGGAGCAATAGGGTGGTTGTGATGGGAGATTTTAACTTCCCCAACATTGAATGGGATTCGTGTAGTGTTGGAGGTGTAGATGGAGCAGAGTTTGTAAGGAGCATCCAGGAGAGATTTCTAGAGCAGTATGTAAATAGTCCAACCCCGGGAAGGGGCCATACTGGACCTGGTATTGGGGAACGATCCCGGCCAGGTGGTTGATGTTTCAGTCGGTGATTACTTTGGGAATAGCGATCACAATTCCGTAAGTTTTAGAATACTCATGGACAAGGACAAGAGTGATCCTAAAGGAAGAGTGCTAAATTGGGGAAAGGCAGAGTATAACAAAATTCGGCATGAGCTAGGGAATGTGGATTGGGAGCAGCTGTTTAAGGGTAAATCCACATTTGAAATGTGGGAGTCTTTTAAGGAAAGGTTGATTAGAGTGCAGGACAGACATGTCCCTGTGAAAATAAGAGATAGAAATGGCAAGATTAGGGAACCATGGATGACGGGTGAAATTATGAGACTCGCTAAGATGAAAAAGGAAGCATTCATAAGATCGAGGCAACTCAAAACTGATGAAGCTTTGAAGGAATATCGGGAAAGTAGGACGAATCTCAAACGCGCAATAAAGAGGGCTAAAAGGGGTCATGAAATATCTTTGGCTAACAGGATTAAGGAAAATCCCAAAGCCTTTTATTCGTATGTAAGGAGCAAGAGGGTAACTAGAGAAAGGATTGGCCCACTCAAAGACAAAAGAGGGAATTTATGCGTGGACTCAGAGGAAATGGGTGAGATTCTTAATGAGTACTTTGCATCGGTATTCACAAAGGAGAGGGACAAGACGGATGTTGAGGCTAGGGATGGATGTTTAAATACTTTAGGTCAAGTTGTCATATGGAAGGGGGAAATTTGGGGTATTCTAAAAGACATAAAGGTGGACAAGTCCCCAGGACCGGATGGGATCTATCCCACGTTAATGAGGGAAGCGAGGGTCGAAATAGCTGGGGCCTTAACAGATATCTTTGCAGCATCCTTGAGCACGGATGAGGTCCCGGAGGACTGGAGAATTGCTAATGTTGTCCCTTTGTTTAAGAAGGGTAGCAGGGAAAATCCAGGGAATTATAGACCTGTGAGCTTGACGTCAGTGGTAGGCAAACTGTTGGAGAAGATACTGAGGGATAGGATCTATTCACATCTGGAAGAAAATAGACTTATCAGTGATAGGCAGCATGGTTTTGTGCAGGGAAGGTCATGTCTTACAAACCTAATAGAATTCTTTGAAGAAGTGACAAAGTTAATTGATGAGGGAAGGGCTGTAGATGTCGTATACATGGACTTTAGTAAGGCGTTTGATAAGGTTTCCCATGGCAGGTTGATGGAAAAAGTGAAGTCGTATGGGGTTCAGGGTGTACTAGCTAGATGGATAAAGAACTGGCTGGGTAACAGGAGACAGAGAGTAGTGGTAGAAGGGAGTGTCTCAAAATGGAGACGGGTGACTAGTGGTGTTCCACAGGGATCCGTACTCGGACCACTGTTGTTTGTGATCTACATAAATGACCTGGAGGAAGGTATAGGTGGTCTGATTAGCAAGTTTGCAGATGATACTAAGATTGGTGGAGTTGCAGATAGCGAGGAGGACTGTCAGAGAATACAACAAAATATAGATAGATTGCAGAGTTGGGCAGAGAAATGGCAGATGGAGTTCAATCCAGGCAAATGTAGGTGATGCATTTTGGAAGATCAAATTCAAGAGCGGACTATATGGTCAATGGAAGGGTCCTGGGGAAAATTGATGTACAGAGAGATCTGGGAGTTCAGGTCCATTGTACCCTGAAGGTGGTAACGCAGGTTGATAGAGTGGTCAAGAAGGCATACAGCATGCTTGCCTTCATCGGACGGGGTATTGAGTATAAGAGTCGGCAGGTCATGTTACAGTTGTATCGGACTTTGGTTTGGCCACATTTGGAATACTGCGTGCAGTTCTGGTCGCCACATTACCAGAAGGATGTGGATGCTTTCGAGAGGGTGCAGAGGAGGTTCACCAGGATGTTGCCTGGTATGGAGGGTGCTAGCTATGAAGAAAGGTTGAGTAGATTAGGATTGTTTTCGTTGGAAAGACGGAGGTTTAGGGGGGAGCTGATTGAGGTCTACAGAATTATGAGAGGCATGGACAGGGTGGATAGCAACAGGCTTTTTCCAAGAGTGGGGGTGTCAGTTACAAGGGGTCACGATTTCAAGGTGAGGGGGAAAGTTTAAGGGAGATGTGCGTGGAAGGCTTTTTTACGCAGAGGGTGGTGCGTGCCTGGAACGCTTTACCAGCGGAGGTGGTAGAGGTGGGCACGATAGCATCATTTAAGATGCATCTAGACAGATATATGAACGGGCGGGAACAGAGGGAAGTAGACCGTGGAAAATAGGAGACAGGTTTTAGATAAAGGATCTGGATCGGTGCAGGCTGGGAGGGCCGAAGGGCTTGTTCCTGTGCTGTAATTTTCTTTGTTCTTTACTCCTCCAAGATAATCTGAAGGTAGACTGGGCCCTTTGCAGGGTCGAAAATGATGACCATGGGCCTGATCACGAGTTTGCGTGATAAACAGTATAAAATTTACATTCACTTGAGGAGCTCAGTTGCAATATCAGTACTCATTAATATCCAAGGGTGATCAGGTGCCTTAGGTTTGCTCGGATAGTCCAGGTTTTTCCACTAAGAGTCCCGGTGCCCAGGCACTTTTCTCCAGGTTATTCAAATGTTTGAATTTTCAACTCTGCTGAAGTCCCTCCACATTACATTGCCCACATATTCAATTTAATCCCATCAGTAAATCTAGTAAAGTCAAATATAACCCAGAAAAGGCTACTCAAAGACCTGGAAAGATCATGCGGCTTAGGTGCATGTGTTTCTTTATACGCTAGAGACGACATGAGAGAATAAAATGGAAAGGATTTCAGCACCAAATGACCTCTATTTTAACCTCCAGGTCTTTGAAAATGGCAGACTGTGAAGTGTGGAATGGATGCAAGTTAGATAAGCCTAACACTTATTAGTGCTTTGCAGCTCAGTAGAAGTGAGAACTATTATCTTTTTAAAAATAAATTTAGAGTACCCAATTCTTTATATTTTTTCCAAGGGGCAATTTAGCGTGGTCAATCCACCTACCCTGCACATCTTTGGATTGTGGGGGTGAGGCCCACGCAGACACAGGGAGAATGTGCAAAATCCACGTGGACAGTGATTCGAGGCCAGGATCGAACCCGGGTCCTCGTTGCCATGAGGCAGCAGTGCTAACCATAGCGCCACAGTGCCCCTGAAGTGAGAACTATTAAATACCAAGAAGTTCAGATCACACTTGCGAAAACATGCCAAATGCAGTGACTAACCAGCAGCCCACTACAATGTGAGGACTACATGATAGCACAATGGTTAGCACTGTGGCTTCACAGCACCAGGTCCCAGGTTCGATTCCCCGCTGGGTCACTGTGTGGTGTCTGCACGTTCTTCCCGTGTCTGCGTGGGTTTCCCCCGGGTGCTCCGGTTTCCTCCCACAGTCCAAAGACGTGCAGGTTAGGTGGGCTGTACATGCTAAATTGCCTTTAGAGTCCAAAAAGGTTTGGAGGGGTTATTGGGTTACGCGGATAGGGTGGAAGTGAGGGCTTAAAGTGGGTCGGTGCAGACTCGATGGGGTGAATGGCCTCCTTCCACACTGTATGTTCTATGTCTATTATCTATTCCAAGTTTTGTAAAAACAGCACAAAAAATATATTTAGAAACAAACCAATTTAGATCCCATTAGCACTCAAATATAACAGTGATTTAGAAAAGGTTCTGAGTTGTGATGTTTTGCACTCCATGTGCAATGACATTCAATGTTGGGAATTAGATGATGTCAGGTCTCAGGAATTTCATCTGATGCATAGATCAACATAATTAGGGCCTAGGTAGGGTTCTCTTTCAGAGGATCAGTGCACACTCGATGGGCCAAATGTCCTCCTTCTGCACTGTAGAGATTCTATGATTTCAATAAGAACTCCTCTCATTCTTCTAAACTCCAATGAGTATACCTGTTCCAATGTTCCCTCATAAGGTAACCCTTTTATCCAAGGATCAGTCGAGTAAACTTTCGCTCAACTGCTCCTAATGCAATAGTGCCTTTTCCCAAGTCAGGAATCCCAAACTATACACAGTGTGTCAGATATACCCTGTCTACCCAACACAACTTTAGAAAAGCTTCCCTACTTTTGTACTCTATTCCCCTTGCAATGAAAGCGCTAACATTACATTTGCCTCCCAAATAACTTGCTGTATCTGCATGCTAGCTTTTTGTGATTAATGTGCCAGGACAACCAGATCCCTCTGTACCACAGAGTTCTGCAATCTCTCTCCATTTAAATAATATATTGCATTTCTATTCTTCCTTCCAAAGTGGATACGTTCACATTTTCCCATGTTATATATCAAATTTTTGCCCACTCACTTATCTGTTATCCATATCTGTTTGCAAACTCCATGGATGGGATTCTCCGTAGCCCGACACCGAAATCGAGAACGGTGATCAGGTGGAGAATGGCTCCCGACGCTGAAATCGGGGCAGGCGCCATGGTGATTCTCCACCCCCTCCATATTGGCGTCAACGGGACGGGTGCTGCGCAGTCGCAAACCCGTTGCAGCGCGAGCAGACAGTCCACCTGTGATGCTCCGCCTCCGATGGGCCAAGTTCCAGACGGCGCAGGCCATGTGTGCTCCCAGCGGTCGGGAGCCTGGCGTGCCAGTGTCCAGTGCCACCGCACTCGACCGAGATCCGTGCTGCTGGCCTGGGTTTTCTGCTAGGGCTGGGGGTGGCCAGGAGGTGGACTGTGGTGTCAGGCACACGATCCAGTACGGCCGGCGTCTTGTTTTCCGATGCAACTGGTGCAGGTGTAGACGGGCGCGTCTGCATCTCGTCAGCCCTGCGCATGTGCAGTCCGGGACCAGCCGATTCTACGGCCGTTTTCCGCATGTGTTCCACCGCGGTGTAGCCCCTCACTGGTACCTGAATCAGTGCGGGTTTTGTATAGATTTTGCCATTGTGGAACACCACGGTTTCTCCGTTGGCGCCGGCACTTAGCCTCAGAAACAGAGAATCCAGCCCCATATATCCTCTTCACAACCTACTCTACTACCTTTGTAGTAGAATCATAAAATCCCTACAATGTACAAGGCGGCCATTCGGCCCATCGAGTCTGCACCAATCCTGCAAAGAGCACACTATTAAAGCCCACGCCTCCACTCTATCCCCGTAACCCTACCTAACCTTTTGGACACGAAGGGGAAATTTAGCATGGCCAATCCACCTAACCTGCACATCTTTGGACTGAGAGAGGAAACCGGAGCACCTGGAGGAAACCTACCCAGACACAGGCAGAAAGTGCAAACTCCACACAGACAGTCACCCGAGGCCAGAATTGAACCCAGCTCCCTGGAGCTGTGGGACAGCAGTGCTAACCACTTGCCCATTCAGCAAATTTAGCAACTATACATTCACCCAAGTGATTGATATAGGTTGTAAACTGTTGAGGTCCAAGCACAGATCCCGATGCATTCCACTAGTTACAGCTTGCCAACCCACCAAAGACCCACTTATACATACCGTTTCCTGTTAGGTATGTAATCCTCTATACATGTTAATATGTTACCCTCTACACCATGAAGTCTTATTTTGTGTAGTAACCTTTTGACGTAGCAACTTGATTTCCCCACATCCATGTTTCTTGTTAGAACAAAGAAAAGAACAGCACAGGAACAGGCCCTTCAAGCCTGTGCCAATCATGATGCCCTAACTAAAAAAAGAACCTCTGCCCTTACACGGTTCACATCCCTCTATTTCCTCCCTATTCATGTATCCATCCAAATGCCAAATGTTGCTTATGTGCCTGCTTCCACCACATTCGAGGCTCACACCACTCTGCGTGAAAAATGTACGCTGCATATCTTCCTTAAACTTTCCCACCCTCACCTTGAATCTGTGCCCCCTTGTAATTGACACTTTGACCCTTGGAAAAAGCCTCTGACTATTCACCCTGTCTATACCTCATGATTTTGTAGACCTCTATCAGGTCTCGCTTCAGCCTCCATCTTTCCAGTGAAAACAATCAGTTTATTCAACCGCTCCTCATGGCCAACACCCTCGAGACCAGCTAACTCCCTGGTGATCCTTCTTTGCACTCTCTCCAAAGCTTCCGCATCCTTCTGATAATGTGACCAGAACTGCATGCAATACTACAAATGCGGCCTAACCAAGGTTTACAGCTGCAACATGATTTCCCAACTCTTGTACTTAACGCCCAGGCTGATGAATGCAAGCATGCCATGTGCCTTCTTACTTACCTTGGCCAGCTGTGTTGCCACTTTTAATTTAATTTAATTTATTTAAAAAAATTTAGAGTATCCAATTCTTTTTTCTTCCATTAAGGGGCAATTCAGCATGACCAATCCACCTACCCTGGTGTTGCCACTTTTAAGGAACTGTGGAACCCTCTATGTTAATGTTCCGAAGGGTTCTGTCATTTACACTATAATTCATACCTAGATTTGATCCTCCAAAATGCATCGTCTCACATTTGTCCAGATTAAACTACATCTGCCATTTCTGTGCCCAAGTCTCTAATCTATCTATATTCTGTTGTATCCTCTGACAATCCTAGGCACTATCAGCAACTCCGCCAATCTTCCTGTCATCCACAAACTTACAAATCAGACCACCCATGTTTTGCTCCAGATCATTTATATATACTACAAACAGAGGTCCCAGCACTGATCCCCGAGGAACACCACTAGCTACAGATCTCCATTCTGAAAAACACCCTTTCACCACCAGTCAGTCTTCTATAACCAAGCCAGTTCTGTATCCATCTGGCCAGCCTAGACCCCCGAATCCCATGTGATTTTAGTTTTTGTACCAGTCTGCCACGTGGGACCTTGGTAAACGCCTTACTAAAGTCCATGTAAACTACATCCACAACCCTTCTACAAAAAACTCAATCAAGTTGATAAGACTTGACCTTCCCCATACAAAACCATGTTGCCCGTCACTAATTGGTCAATTTTTCTCCAAATCTGGCCCTCCAAATTTTCCAAGGGCTTCCCCACCACTGATGTCAGGCTCACTGGCCTATAATTTGCTGACTGTCCCAGCTTCCTTACTTAAACAAGGGAATAACATTGGCTATTCTCCAGTCCTCTGGAATCTCTCCTGTGGTCAAAGAGGATGTGTAGATATCTGTTAATGCCCCAGCTATTTCTCCCCTTCCTCCCACAGTAACCTGGGATAGATCCCATCCGGCCCTGGGGACCTGTCTAGCTTAATGCAATTCAGGATACTTAACACTTCCTCCCTTGATGTACTCACGCTCTGAAGAGAGTTCACACACCCATCCCTGACCTCAACATCCATCATGTCCTTCTCTCTGGTGAATACAGATACAAAAGTACTCATTAAGAATTTCAGCCACTTCCTGTGGTTCCACACATTTTCCCTCCATTGTCCTGAAGTGGACCTACTCTTTCTCTTGCAACCCCCTTGCTCCTAATATATACATAAAAAGCCTTGGGATTCTCCGTGACCATGTTTGCTAAAGACTCTTTTAGCCTTCCTAATTCCACGTTTAAGTTCCTTCCTACTTTCACTGTACTCAAGGGCTTTGTCAGTTTTTAGATGCCTCGACCTTTAGTATGCTTCCTTTTGCCTAAGCTTATAATTTCCCTTGTCATCCATGCTTCCCGAATCCTGCCATTTCTATCCTCCATTTTTGCGGAGACATGGCTGCCTTGCATTTCAATCAACTAGCCATTAAAAGCCTCCCACATGTCAGATGTGGATTTGCCCTCAAATAGCCACTCCCAATCCACATTCCCCAGTTCCTGTCTAATTTGGATGTAATTGGCCCTCACCTAATTAAGCACCTCTTCGCTGCGGGTCACTCATTCTTATCCAGGACTACTCGAAATCTCGTGGAATTATGGTTGCTAAGCCCAAAATGCTCCACTGAAACAGCAATCAACTGGCCTGGCTCATTCCCCAATACCAAGTCTAGTATGGCCCCCTCCCTGGTTGGACTGTCAACATACTGTATCAAAAAGCTCTCCTGGACACAACAAATTGCTCTCCATCCGAGCACCTGGCTGTGAGGGATTCCCAGTCAAAATAGGGGAAGTTAAAATCGCCCATCACAACTACCCTTTGTTCACTCCTTTTCAGTATCTAACTGCACAACAGCTCCTCCAATTCCTGCGGGCTGTCGGGAGGTCTATTGTACACTCCCAACATTGTGATTTCACCCTTCTTATTCCGGAGCTCCACCCACAATGCCTCACAACAAGATCCCTCCAATGTGTCCTCCCGTAACACAGCTGTGCCCTGCTCTCTAATCAGCAATACAACGCCCCCACCTCTTTTGTTTCTCCTTCTGTCCCGTCTAAAACAAGGATATGCCGGAATGATAAGCTGTCAGTGCTGTCTCTCCTTTAACCATGTCTCCATAACTACAATTACTTCTTCAAAGAACTCTAATAAATTGGTCAACAAATGATGCCGAAGTAGAGCGCATCAAAGCTATCCCATTATCCTGATCAGGTCATTATTCACTGTGTATTGTGTTAAGGACAAAGAACTTTACAGCACAGGAACAGGCACTTCGGCCCAAGCCTGCACTGATCCAGATTCCTTATTTAGACCTACTATGTATTGCCCAAACAATCTGTATCCCTCCATTACACGCCCATGTGTCTATCAATGAACATCTTAAACGTTGCTATTGTGCCTGTCTCCACCACCTCCACTGGCAACGCGCTCCAGGCACTCACTACCCTCTGCATGAAAATATTTCCCCGCACATCTCCCTTAAATTTTCCCCCTTTCACCTTGAACCTGTAGCTCCTTGTAATTGAGTCTTCCACCCTGGAAAAAAGCTTTGAACTATTCCTTTCTATAGCTTTCGATAATTTGGATAGATCTCAATCAGGTCTCCCCATAGGTCTTTCCAATGAAAACAATTTGAGTTTATTCAACCTTTCCTCATAACTAACATCCTCCAGACCAAGCAACATCCTGGTAAACCTTCTTTTCACTCTCTCCAAAGCATCCATATCGTTGGCAATCATAACTGCATGCAATATTCCCAATGTGGCCTAAATAAAAGTTTAATACAGCTGTAATGTGACCTGCCAACTCTTGTACTCGATGCACCAGCAGATGAAGCAAGCATGCTGTATGTCTTCTTGACCACCTTATCCACCTACATTGCCACTTTCATGGAACTGTGGACCTAAACGCCTCGCTTCCCTCAATGGCAATGCTCCAAAGGACTCTGCCATGTACTGTATAATTCACATTGAATTTGATCTTTCAAAATACATCACCTCGTATTTGTCCGGATTGAACTCCCATTTTCTCTGCCCAACCCTCCAGTTTATTTATATTCTGCTTTATTCTCTGACAGTCCTCTTCATTATCTGCAACTCCACCTATCTTAATGTAATCTGCAAATTTGCTAATCAGACCATCTACATTTTCCTCCAGATCACATATATATATATATATATATATATATAGATTACAAACAGTGGTCTGAGCACTGATCCCTGCGGATCTCGGAAATGGACCAGGAGGTTGCTACTTTTGGACCGAAATGTGCCCAATCTATTTTAAAATACCTGAAATCTGTACCTAAAACATTTGAACAGTTCAACAACCTCTTCACCGTGCTACTATGCGGTAGCTATGCAAGTAGCATTTTCCATTATTGGGATGCTGCCATCAATCCAAAAACACATTCCACCTACCACACAATCGAGCGGCATCACGTATTAATTTCTGTACTGCTATGATGCCAGGTACACAGACTGCACGTGCCAGCAGTTGGCTGACTCAAATTGCATGTTCCTTCAGTTGTTTGCAATATACAGAGCACATACTGTAGCCACCTGGGGTGGCCACGTCCCGATTCCAAAATGGAGGCCCGCAAAGAATGCAGGGAAAATCGACCAGGCACAGGAAAACAAGCAGGTGCAAGGTTTCCTGTGTATTAAGACTTGCAGAACCCAGACAGAACCGAAACCAATAGCCATCTACATATTAAAGAGCAATCCCAAGGAACAATTAGATACATTGAAGCGATCGGGACCGAGACAGACTCCCCGGCGCCAGCGGGAGCCAGGACAAAGGAAGGCCAATGGACACATAGGAACCGCCCAGCGATCAGGGAACAGCTCCAGTATTGGAGAAATCGATAGAACCGATTGGGACACGGTCCAATCAATTGGGACCAGGTCCGGGGTCCGCCCACAAGGGCACGAAACCCCTGGGGACTATAAAGTAGAGTCCCCAAGTTCCGTTCAATCTCTTGGCAGGCTCTCCTGGCAGCTCTCAAAGAACTTTTGACCGTGACTCTCAACAAGGAGGGACCTGCCTAGCAGCTGCACCAACCAAGTAAGTCTCCAGTCAACACACGCTTCGAGATAGGTGCTCCTAGCTACTATTCCATACCAACTTGAAGCCAGCAGATTCAGAACCGGACAAAGGCCATTGTTCCTCGGACCTGGTGGGTCATTTGAAAGCTAAGTACAGGCCTTTAGTTGTAGTGATAGTCTAGTAAGTAGAGTTTTATGCATGAGTAGTGATTGACTGTGTGTATAATAAATGTGTTTTGATTTGAAACTTACTAACTGGTGTATTAAGTTATTGATCAGCACTTGGCTTTGAACCTCGTGGTGGTATCAGAAAGATACCTGGCGACTCTAGAGCAAAGGTTATAAAACAGAGCAATTAAGTAAAAGCAACAATTCCATAATCAACCAGCCAGTGCTTGCAAGACCCAAAATAAATGAGTCTACGGATTCCATGTTTGGGCAACACTTCCTGAACAATCCTGAGTGTGTTAATAGCTACACTAATAATCAATTTAAGATAATCAATAACATTTGTAACATAGTGAGACTTCCAGTGACATCACGTGGTAAGGATGCTCACATCGCAGCTCCTACCAGGATGTGCTTTTTAGAGCCCTTTTTTTCTGAGAAATTATTTCACCAAAATACTTTTTATTGTTTATAAAGGACCCCTGAGTCACTGCAATGTCGAAGAACATAAGTACTGAAAGAAACTTGTCGACCGCCTCGGAGGCGTCGTGCAGCTCCTCCATGGAAAGAATGGCAGAGTCTGCATTGGCAATGGCAGTTTGCCAGGATTACTGCAGATGTCAGGTAAGGAACGCGACGCCCACTTCGACAAGTAGTGGAGGTGGATGGAAGAAAACCTATTAATTATTTGAGGAAGCCCTGGGCCCTGTCTGGGTGAAATTAGGAAAAACTACATAATCATTAAAAAACATAGTGAGGTGGAAAAAACTGACGAATCACAGGGACCAGCTTGCCTCACTAGAAGCTGAAATAGTGGTGGTGGCTGCTGAAAACAGGAGGCTGAAGGCTAAAGCCTACGACCTCGAAAACCAAGCTAGGAGGCAGAACCTTAGAATCGTGGGATTGCCGCAGGGAGTAGAGGGCCCTAACCCAACTGCATAACTTGCTCAAATGTTGTAGAAAATGATGGCGGAGGGTGGCCCTGCATCCCCTCCGGAATTGGACAGAGTCCACCAGGCCCTCGCCAAAAGCCTCAATTGAACAAGCCAATGTGCGCTAATAGTGCGCTTCCACAGTTTTCAGTGAGAGAGCGGGTCCTGAAATGGGCCAAGGATCTTCAGGATTGGAGATGGGAAGGCAAATCTCATTCAGATATACCAGAACATGCGAGTTGACCTGGCGAGGAAGCGGGTAGTCTTCAACAAGGCTAAAGCCACCTTGTACCGGTAAGAAGTTTAGTTTGGGGTGGTGTATCCGTCAAAGCTGCGGATTATTTTTAAATCAAGGAACTTTTACTTCGATATACCGGATCAGGCAGTTCAAATTTACTATGTTTTCTTTGATCTTTGACTACTGTAGGTTGGGAGGAATATTGGAGTATCCTATATATAATTGTTGTTTGAGGATGAAATTCTGTGTGGGCGGCATGTGGCACAGTGGATAGCACTGGGACTGTGGTGCTGAGGACCCGGGTTCGAATCCCGGCCCCGGCTCACTGCCCGTGTGGAGTTTGAACATTCTCCCCATGTCTGCGTGGGTTTAACCCCCACAATCCAACGGTGTGCAGGTTAGGTGGATTGGCCACGCTAAAATTGCCCCTTAATTGGAAACGGAATAATAATTGTGTACTCTAATGTTTTTTTAAAAGGATGAAATTCTTCTCATCTTTCTTGGTTTTCTCTTCTATGGGGGTGAACATTGATTTTTGCTTCACATGGTTATTGTTGGGGGGGGGGGGGGGGGTAACTTCGATACAGGGTTGTTTCTTGTAATAGCTGGAGTTACATTCCCCCAGTTGGGAACTCAGTTTTGTATGGGTATTGGTATTGAGAGGCTGGTTTTATCTCGGAGCAAGCGATAACTTCATGGTTTTTCTTCTCTATCCTGGGGGTGGTGATGGTGACTACGACATTCTCTAGTCTCATTCGATGGGTGGATTTGGAGACCACTTTGGGTCTGCTTTTTTGTGAGTAGGAACGTGGCAACTCCTGCCGGTGGAAATGGCTGACTCGGAGATTTTCTTTGGGGGGGGGGGAGAGAGAAGAGAAGGAGGCCTGCAATTTGGAAGGCAAGGGGGTTGGGCAGCCTGGTTAAAAAGGTCAAGAGTTTTTGCTCACCTAAAGAATCTAAGTGCTGATGTGTGTTTTTGCAGAGGGCCCACTTGCAGGTAAGGGATCAAACCCAAATGCTTACGGGTTGGGCAAGCTAAGTGTTCCATTCGGGCCTTGATGGACAGGCCCAAGGTACAGCGATCATAGTCAGTAAACAGGTTCTTTTCTTGAGGGAGACAGACCCATGGCAGTTTTTGCATCCAGGGCCAAGAAAGCCTCGTTCTTTGCCCATGTGCATAAAGTCTAGTCCAGGATTTACTTCTATTTATGGGCGAGTTCCTCCTACCCTGAGTGCAGAGAGCAGAATACTCAGCTATTGTAATCTCAGACCATGCTCCACACTTCATGGACTTGGCCTTGGAAACAGATTCTAATTAGCGCCCACCAAGGCTAGATGTAGAACTGTTAGTGGACAGGGCGTTTTGTGAGCACATGTCCAGGACCATTGAGCAGTACACCTGATTAAATGACTGTCTCTCCCGCTACATTGTGGGAGGTAATCTCCTTTGAGGAACGTTGAGATAGGACAATGAGAGCGGGGCAGCAATGAAAATGAAATGAAATGAAAATCACTTATTGTCACAAGTAGGCTTCAATGAAGTTACTGTGAAAAGCCCCTAGTCGCCACATTCCGGTACCTGTCCGGGGAGGCTGGTACGGGAATTGAACCGTGCTGCTGGCCTGCTTTAAAAGCCAGTGATTTAGCTCAGTGAGCTAAACCAGCCCCTCGAGCTAAAGCAGCCCCTATGAGCTAAACCAGCCCCTATGAGCTAAACCAGCCCCAATGGTTGATGGATGCGTTTCTCGAGACGGATCGTCAATATTCATCTGACCCTACACTGGACTTGTTTGTGAATAGGAAGAAGCTACAAGCACAGTTTGACTTGCTACCCACAGGGAAGGCAGTGAGCTCAAAGGATTTTTAAAAAATGATTATGGGAGAAGGCCAGGTGTCTTCTGGCTCACCAGTGAGGAAGCTTCCCGAGAGATTACAAAAATTAAAAACTTGGGCAGCAGTTTGCTTTCCACCCGAAATGAAGTCAATGTGGTCTTGAAGTCTTTTTACAGGCACCTCTATAGGTCATAGCCGATCGGTCATGTCAACATTTTAAGATGGGCTGTCCTTTCCAATGGTTCGGGATGGGGTGCCTTTTTGTCTTGCCAGAGGTAGCTTTGCTTAACTGGGTGGCCCGAGACTAGCCATTGCTCCATAGATTGAACTACACTAGTCTGGTGAGCAGGGTGGGGTCCAACCTGCAAATCAAGGACATCCCTCGGTCCTTGGTGGGCAGAATCTAGAATCTAGGGTGGCACGGTAGCAGTGGTTAGCATTGTTGCTTCACAGCGCCAGGGTCCCATGTCCAATTCCCCGCTTGGGTCACTGTCTGTGCAAAGTCTGCACATTCCAGTGTCTGCGTGGGTTTCCTCCGGTTTCTTACCACAGTCCAAAGATGTGGTTAGGTAGATTGGCCATGCTAAATTGCCCTTGTGTGTCCAAAGAAAGGTTAAGTGGGGTTACTGGGATAGGGTGGAGGTGTGGGCTTAAGTAGGATGCTCTTTCCAAAGGCCGATGCAGGCTCGATGGGCCGAATTGCCTCCTTCTGTACTGTAAATTCTATCATCCTATGACTATTAAATGAATATTCTCCCACGGTTTTTATGTATTTTCATTTTCGCCCGATTTTTCTCCCCAATTTCTTTTTTGCCAAGTTGAATATGTTTGTGACCTCTTTTATTTGGGCGGGGGGAGGGAAGGAGGGGTCTGGCATTACCCAACTTCCTTGTTTATTATTGGGCGGCCAGCAGGGAGAAGATACTGGGATGGTTTGGAAGCCAGGTCCCATGTGGGGACAGGTGGAGGCAAGTTCCTGTCGGGACACGGGTCTAAGAGCTCTGGCAACGGCTCTACTTCCCTTCTCTCCGATGAGGCTATCTTTGAACCCAGTTGTGGTGTCCACTCTTAAAATATGGAGGCAATTTAGGCAGCATTACAAATTGGGATCCATGTCATTGCTGGCCACTACCTGCGGCAACCACCTATGCGCTCATTCAGGTTTAAATGCGACGATTAGGTCATGGGAAAGGAAGGGCCTTGGAAGTTTTAGGGATCTATTATTGGGGGGACAGTTTGCTAGTTTGGAGGTATCAACAAGCTTTGAACTTCCAGGGACAAACTTGTTCCATTACCTCCAAGAACGTGATTTTGTTCGAGAGGCTTTTCCCACATTCCACATGGTTCTGCAACCCTCCCTATTGAATAAGATCCGATCGCTTTCAGGGTCAGTTAGGGGAACATTTCTAACATTCACGGACAAATCTAGTCAAGGGAGGTGGCGCTGCTCAACGAGGTGCAGGCAAAATGTGAAAGAGAATGGGGACCTATTTTAGATGAAGACATGTGGTGTGGGGCCTTTCATAGGGTGAACACGTTATCCAGTGTATGACTTTGTCTAGCCCAGCTCAAAGTAGTATGGAGGGCTCACCTAACTAAAGCTGGGTTGAACATTTTATTTTCAGGTTGGAGGACATGTGTAGCAGTGTTCTTGGGGACCTGCTAATCACACCCAGAATGACAAGCTTTTGGGTCCCCTTCTTTACTGGACTTTTCGTTTGGTGGCCATTTTTGGGGTATTGGTCCAGCCAGCATTACGGACGGGGATGAGGGCGGATGTTCTCACTTTTGCTTTGTTAATCGTCCGCAGGAGGGTTCTCCTGGGATGGAGATCTGCTGCTTCGCAAAGTGCCTCGGTCTGATTGGGTGACTTTATGGAATTTATACATCTACAGGAGGTCAAGTACACCGTCAGGGGCTCGGTCGAGGGGCTCTACCAGAGGCGGCGGCCATTCATTTCCTACTTTAAAGAACTAATCACCATCAGCTGTTAGGAGGGGAGGGTGCAGTTAGCGCTTAGTTCTCATTGTTGGGGAGGGGGTGTTTCTTTCTTTTGCATAATACTGTTCTTTGTAATATCCGTTTTCCATGTTACTGTGTATTAAGTTTGTAACATGGTTCATTTACTAGAAGTAATATTCATTCATAAGCAAGGACCCCATTCTTTGTAAACAAAATAAATATGTATCTTTTTGGAATTACGGGGGAGCTTTGGGAAACCAATCAGCACCATTTTCTCTGTAGTGAAAATCATAGAATAGAATCGCTGCAGTGCAGGTGGTCATTCGGCCCATCGAGTGAGCACCGACCCTTGGAAAGAGTACCTAGGCCCACACCACGACCCTATTCCCATAACCCAGTAACCCACCTAACCTTCTTGGTCACTGAGGGGCAATTTATCATGGCCAATCCATCTAACCTGGACTGTGGATGGGAACCCGAGCACCCAGGGGAAAGCCCACGCAGACACGGGGAGAAAGTGCAAACTCCACAGTCACACGAGGCTGGAATTGAACTGGATCCCTGGCGCTGTGAGGCAGCAGTGCTAATCACTGTGCTACCTTGTCGCCCCATGTCATGATCATTTGACATTCTTGCATTTGTCCAGGTGAGTGTGGGTAAACAGCTTCAGCAACACGTCTCTTTTAAGCAATATTCCTAACTACCAAGCAAGAATTTGAGAATTCCAACAAAAAAATTATTGCACAATATTTTTACATTTATTGACAGGGATGTCTTTTAATGCATTCACTGCTAGAAATCCTAGAATTTATACAAAATGTGCAAGTTTAAAAAAAACTGCTTGAATTTAGTTCACGGCTTTACAATGCAAAACAATCCATGATGATTACTGTATGCTTTTAAAATTAAATTTCAAGTAGAATGACAAAAAAATATCTGCTTTCCTTTCCACTTCACATTGCCTAAGGGTTGATCATATGCAATCGAATGAAGTCGTACAGAAAGTAAAGCATGATTTCAAAAAAGTTCAGCATTAAGAGCAGATTTCAAGTTACAGCCAAAAGGTTGGGCAAGAGTAGTAAACTCGGATACCTTACATAATATAAAACAGATTTTACTTCAATTAATACAGATATACAGAAGTACTTTGAAGTTCCATCCAATGAAAACCCTCTCCAAACATAGGACACTGGCTGATAGAGGGAGACTGGATAGGGTGGAGAAAACTCGAAGGTTGGGCTCAAACTGGATATTTTCTCCCCAACAGCTGGGCAGCAATGTAAACATTTTCCAGCGTGTAATGTTCATTAGCATGAATTGATGTTGAAGGGTATGCCCCCTCATTCTCAGTTTTAGAGAATTTCTTGACTTTTCACAGAGGACTGAAATATGAAAAGATTTATTTCAGTCAAGTTTGACATTTAAATTTATTAATTGTTCTTTAACATTTACAGGCAGACAATACCTGCAATTATTTGCAGGCAGAAAGTGCACAGACATCAGCAGCACTGCTGCCGTTTCATTTACCACTATGTATGCATAGCCAGGCGGAGGAGGAGCGCCGGCAGAGGAGCCGGAGCGGCAGCGGAGGAGCCGGAGCGGAGGAGCCGGAGCCGGAGCGGAGGAGCCGGAGCGGGAGCGGAGGAGCCGGAGCGGAGGAGCCGCAGCGGGAGCGGAGGAGCCGGAGCGGAGGAGCCGGAGCGGCAGCGGAGCGGCGACAGCGACGGCAGAGGAGAGGCAGCGACAGGGGGGCCCAACAGCAGCAGGTTCATCCCCTCTCCCTCCCCCCCCACGCGGGCCAGGAGCGGTGCGGCGGCCCCTCTTCTCTCCCCCCCCCCCCCCCCCCCCCACGCGGGCCAGGAGCGGTGCGGCAGCGGCGGCCCCTCTCCTCTCCCCCCCCCCCCCCCCAGCCAGCAGCGGGGACACTCCCCCCCCCCCCGCCAGCAGCGGGGACACCCCCCACCCCCCCCCCCCCCCCCCCCAGCCAGCAGCGGGGACACCCCCCCCCCCAGCCAGCAGCGGGGACACCCCCCCCCCAGCCAGCAGCGGGGACACCCCCCACCCCCCCAGCCAGCAGCGGGGACACCCCCCAGCCAGCAGCGGGGACACCCCCCACCCCCCCCCCCCACCCCCCCCCCCCCCCCCAGCCAGCAGCGGGGACACCCCCCCCCCCAGCCAGCAGCGGGGACACCCCCCCCCCCAGCCAGCAGCGGGGACACCCCCCCCAGCCAGCAGCGGGGACACCCCCCCCCCCCCAGCCAGCAAGCAGCGGGGACACCCCCCCCCCCCCCCCCCCCAACCGGCAGCGACCACCGGCCCACTCGCCCCTCCCCCCCCCCCCCCAACTGCAGTGACCACCACGTGGCAAAGACAAAGGGACTCTCTCTCTCTCTCTCCTGGTTGAGTGGGGAGAGAAGACAAAAGAAAAAAGAGACTTGTATTTCTGTTCTTCCCAAAAGAAAACTGGTAAAGAGAAAAGGGGTAGGGGAAATAAATTTAAAAAAAAAAAAAAAATATATATATATATATATATATATATATATACACACACATATATAGATATATAATAATAAATAAAATAAAAATAGGGTGCGGAAAAGGGGGAAAAGAAGAACAAGGAGAGAAGAAAAGATGAAGGGGAAGGGGGAGAAAAAAGTGCCAGAAGGGAGCCAAGAGAAAGGGGGCACCGGAAGTAGACGGGGCAAAGGGAAAGCCAGCTCGGGCGAACGAGTCAACACGCGAAGCGGCGGGAAGGATGTTTCGCCGCATCCAGAAGAGCTGGACGGGCGGGCAACCTCTCCCCTGGGGTTAGAGGGGGGCGTGAATTGGAAGGAAGCCTTTGCCGAGGTGGTGAGGGAGCAGCTGCAGGCAATCAAGGCAGAGTTAAAAGCAGACGCAGAGGCCGCAGCACAGGCAGCAGTGACCAGGGCCATGTCAGGGGTGCAGCAGGTTCTGACCAGATTGGAGAAGAAAGTGGATGCCCAAGGGAAGATACTGGAAGCCCAAGGGAAGATACTGGAAGCCCAGGGGGCAACCATTAAAGAGCTGGAGAAGGCAGCGACTGACGCGAGCGACCGGGTCATATCCCTGGAGAGGGGAATGGTGAAACTGAGTGCAACACAGGGGAGCCTGAAGGGCAGGGTAGACGACCAGGAGATCAGCTCGAGAAGGCAAAATATTAAGATAGTGGGCCTGCCAGAGGGGATAGAGGGTAGAAATCCCACAACATTTGTGGCTGCGATGCTGGGCTCCTTAGTGGGGCGGGAAACTTTTCCCACCCCACCGGAAATGGACAGAGCTCATCAGTCACTGCGCCCGAAGCCCAAGGAAGGGGAAAAACCGAGAGCAGTTATAGCCAGACTGCACCGGTACCGGGATAGGGAGACAATCCTGCGCTGGGCCAAGGAGAATAGAGCCTGCAATTGGGACGGGCACGCCATCCGAATCTACGAGGATTTTGGAGCGGACATAGCTAAGAGACGGGCGGAGTTCAACAGAGCGAAAGCAGCTCTCTATAAGAACAAAGTACGTTTTGGTATGCTGTACCCAGCAAAACTCTGGGTCACATACCAACACAAGGAATATTTCTTTACAGCCCCTGCCGAGGCGAATAGATTCGTCGAGGAGCACGGGCTGGAAAAACGCCATGGGAAGTAGGGACGAGGGGCCCATGGCAAGGAGATACGTCATGCCGACGGGGGGGTGGGGAGGGGCGAGGCAAAGCCAGCCCCCTCCCCCCTGGCAGGAACACCCAGAACGGAAAACAACCCAATGCCCAAGGGCCCGCTCCAGGTGGGAGGCCAGGCCCCGGCACGAGGGAACGGGAGTACTGGAGAGGGGAGAGGGGAAGCGGGACAGCAACCTCCGAGAGGGGAGCCACCGTGCTAGCAGGAAAGCTAGCGAAGGGGGCGCGCAACAGAGCAGGGCCGCAGCGCACCCCCAACAGGGGGGAAGGCGCCAGGCAGGGGAGGGGGGGGATCACCCATCAAAGGTGGGAGAGCAAATGGGGACAGGAATGGGGGAGAGAGGGGCAATGGAGGGGTATACAGGGGTATCCCCGAAAGGGATAGAGCGGGGGGGGGGGGGGGGGGGGGGGGGGCACTCGGGGGGCGAGAGACCAGGGAGGGGAAACGCAGGGACGAAGGGACAAAAGAGGCCAGTAAGGGAATAGGGCCACAAAGTGCCACAGACAAGGGCTCGAAACAGGGAACTGCTGCAAGCACCCACCCAGTACGGTCTGTGGGTGAAGGGGCCCCCCGGAGTGCAGGGGACTACCCGCGTGGCGGACACAAAGTGGACGGCCATGGCGGGTGTCCCCGGGACAAGGGGGAACCCCGGAGCGCAGGGACCCGACCGCATGGGGAGAGCAGTGATAGTGGACATCCTGGACGGCCCCCTAACAAAGGGAAACCCCAGAGGGCAGGGGCGCGTCCACCGGACAAATATGGTTAACCCCACAGGAGCAAGGGGGCAGAAGCCCCCCACCAGAATAGTCACCTGGAACGTAAGGGGACTTAACGGCCCAGTGAAGAGATCTAGAGTCCTCACCCACCTTAGAAACATGAGGGCCGACATAGTCTTCCTCCAAGAGACACACTTGAGGGAGCAGGACCAACTGCGGGTAAGAAAGGGCTGGGTGGGACAAACCTATCATTCCTGTTATGGGGCAAGGGCCAGGGGGGTGGCGATCCTGATTGGCAAGAGGACAATGTTTAGGGCGACAAAGACGGTTACGGACCCAGGGGGACGGTATGTCATGGTCAGCGGGGCCCTGGATGGGGCGCCGGTAGTTCTAGTTAACGTGTACGCGCCCAACTGGGACGACACGAGCTTCATCCAAAAGACCATGGCAGAAATCCCGGACATAGCGACGCACCGACTAATCATGGGGGGGGACTTCAACTGTGTACAGGACCCAACGACGGACAGATCAAACCCCAGAACGGGGAAAACCTCAAACATGGCAAGGGAACTCAGCCACTATATGGAGCAGATGGGAGCAGTAGACCCCTGGAGATTCGCCCACCCGGGGGAGAAAGAATTCTCTTTCTTCTCCCCAGTACACAACGTGTACACCAGAATTGACTTCTTTGTGGTGGGGAAAACGGTGCTTCCAGAGATAGACAAGGTGGAATACTCCGCAATTGTGATATCAGACCACGCTCCACACTACATGGATGTGCGGCTAGAGACGGGAAGGGCCCAGCGCCCCAAATGGAGGTTGGACGGTGCCTTACTAGCTGACAAGGCCTTCAGCGAAAGGATAGCGCAGGCCATAGCGGAGTACACTGAGATCAACCAAAACGGGGAGGTCTCACCCTCCACGTTCTGGGAAGCGCTTAAGGCCGTACTAAGAGGGGAAATCATAGCCTACAAAGCGCAAAGAGATAGGGAGGAAAGGGTGGCTAGGCAGAAGCTGGTCGACTCCATACTGGAGGTAGACCATAAATACTCCGAGGCCCCGACTGTAGAACTCCTGGCGGAGAGAAAAGAATTACAAAGGAACTTTGACCTGCTCTCCACCAGGAAAGCAGTACACCAACTCCGCCAGGCACGCGGGGCCCTATACGAACACGGAGACAAAGCCAGCCGCCTGTTGGCCCACCAGCTGAGAAAGCAGGCAGCCAGCAGAGAAATTGCGCAAATCAGAGATACCAGAGGCACGTTGGAAACAGAACCAGAGAGGATTAACAAAACCTTCAAGGCCTTCTACCAAGAGCTGTACACCTCAGAGCCCCCAACGGGGAAGGCTGGGATGAACCGGTTTCTTGACGGACTGAACATACCAGTTGTGGGAGAGGGCAGAAAACGGGATCTGGAAGCACCACTAGCACTGGGAGAGATCATGGAGAGCATTAGCTCCATGCAGGCGGGGAAGGCGCCGGGACCGGACGGATTCCCGGCGGACTTCTACAAAAAATTTGCGACAGCGCTGGCCCCGCACCTGCGGGAGATGTTCACAGACTCGCTAGCTAGGGGCACGTTGCCACCCACGTTAGCACAGGCCTCAATCTCGCTGATACCTAAGAAAGACAAAGACCCAACGGAATGTGGGTCATACAGACCCATATCTCTGCTGAATGCAGACGCCAAAATACTGGCCAAAATCCTAGCCAAAAGGCTAGAAGACTGTGTACCTGAGGTGGTCACAGAGGACCAGACGGGCTTTGTCAAAGGTAGACAGCTGACCGCGAACATCAGGCGCCTGCTGAACGTGATAATGACCCCCTCCGGGGAGAGAACACAAGAGGTGATCGTCTCCCTGGACGCAGAAAAGGCCTTCGACAGAGTCGAGTGGAAATACCTCATAGAGGTACTGGAGCGGTTCGGGCTTGGAACAGGGTTCACCGCTTGGGTAAAGCTCCTGTACAACGCTCCCATGGCGAGTGTACAGACCAACAATACCAACTCCCAATACTTCCAGCTGCACAGGGGCACCAGACAAGGATGCCCACTGTCCCCGCTGCTGTTCGCACTAGCAATTGAACCGCTAGCAATCGCGCTCAGGGCAGCAAAAAATTGGAGGGGGATCCGAAGGGGAGGTAGAGAGCACAGAGTCTCACTCTATGCGGATGATCTGCTCCTCTATATCTCGGACCCACAAAGCAGCATGGACGGAATCATCGCGCTCCTGAAAGAGTTTGGAGCCTTCTCGGGCTACAAACTCAACATGAGCAAAAGTGAGATCTTCCCATTACACCCGCAAGGGGGGGGGCAGCACTAAAGGGGCTGCCGTTCAAACAAGCCCGACATAAATTCCGCTACCTGGGGATCCAAATAGCCCATGACTGGAAAGGGATCCACAAATGGAACCTCACCAGCCTGACGGAGGAAGTTAAAAAGGACCTGCAAAGATGGAACACACTCCCGCTCTCCCTCGCGGGGAGAGTTCAGACGATCAAAATGAACGTACTGCCCAGGTTCCTCTTCCTGTTTAGATCCATTCCGATCTACATCCCCAAGGCCTTTTTGAAAGCGCTGGACAAACTCATCATGGCGTTCGTATGGGGGGGTAAAAATGCTAGGATCCCAAAGAAGGTCTTACAAAAAACAAAAACCAGGGGAGGGTTAGCCCTCCCGAATCTACAATTCTACCACTGGGCAGCAACAGCCGAGCGAGTAAGGGGATGGATCCAGGAGCCAGAAGCTGAGTGGGTGCGTGCGGAGGAGGCCTCCTGCATGGGAACCTCCCTCCGGGCCCTCGCCACGGCAGCACTCCCATCCCCACCCAAAAAACACTCCAGCAGCCCAGTGGTGACAGCCACCCTCCAATCCTGGAACCAACTGCGGCAGCAACTTGGCCTGACCAAAATGTCGAACAGGGCTCCCATCTGCAACAACCATAGGTTCAAACCAGCACTGACCGACGCCACCTTCAAAAGGTGGAGGCAGGACGGGGGAACATTGACAGTCAGGGACCTATACACGGACGACAGGATCGCAACACTGGACGAACTGACAGAGAAATTTCAGCTAGCTGGGGGGAACGAGCTACGGTACCTGCAGCTCAAAAACTTCCTACGAAAGGAGACAAGGACGTACCCACAACCGCCACGACAGACACTACTGGAAGACCTACTGGACGCAAGTATCCTAGAGAAAGGGAACTGTAGTGACATGTATGACCGACTGGTAGATAGGGACGACACCGTACTGGACGCAACAAGGAGGAAATGGGAGGACGACCTGGGGATGGAGATAGGGTGGGGACTCTGGAGCGAAGCACTGCATAGGGTCAACTCCACCTCCACGTGCGCAAGGCTCAGCCTGACGCAACTAAAAGTGGTACATAGAGCCCACTTAACAAGAACCCGTATGAGTAGGTTCTTCCCGGAGGTGGAAGACAGATGTGAGCGGTGCCAAAGAGGCCCGGCCAACCACGCCCACATGTTCTGGTCTTGCCCCAGACTTGTGGAGTACTGGACAGCCTTCTTCGAGGCTATGTCCAAAGTGGTGGGGGTGAGGGTGGAGCCATGCCCGATAGTGGCGGTCTTCGGGGTTTCAGACCAGCCAGATCTATTCCTGGGGAGGAGGGCGGACGCCCTTGCCTTTGCCTCCCTGATCGCCCGCCGTAGAATCCTGTTTGGCTGGCGGTCAGCAGCACTGCCCAGAGCTGCGGACTGGCTGTCCGACCTCTCGGAATCTCTCCAAATGGAGAAAATCAAATTTGCCATCCGAGGGTCGGACGACGGCTTCCACAGAACGTGGGAGCCATTCATGCAACTGTTCCGGGACCTATTTGTGGCCAATGTACAAGAGGAAGAATGGTCGGGGGAAGGTAGCGGGAGGGGGGGGGGGGGGGGGCTACAGGTTCGTTACGGGGGTTCGATGGCTAGCTAAGGCCCAAAACCAAGCTAAATAAACATGTTGAGGGGGGGGGGGGGGGGGGGGGGGGCGCAGTTACTACTACGAAGATGCTTACCTGTAAATATGTATGTTAATTTTTGCGTGTTTGTTTTTGTTTGTTTTTTTTTTGTTTCTCTCTCCTAACAATTTGTAATTTGTTCAATATAAAATACGAAAACTGAATAAAAACATTTATAAAAAAAAAATGTATGCATAGCCAGGGTGAAATTAGTGGCTGAAAGACGACAATAAAAAAAAAGGTGATCAATTGCATTATGCAGTGACAATTCAGAAGTAAAGAATAGCTTTTCTGCTTTGCTGAAAGTGGCACTGTGCAAGTATGTTGTATTTTTGATGCATATTGGTTGACAGCTCGACACCTTTGCTAGCGGAATTTAAAAGCAATAGATTGTTTAGCACGAATGAAGTGTTTTGATTACTGAATACCCTCTTCAAAACCATTTTGATCATTAAAGAATTCACAAGTGTGAATTCATGACATCAAGTGATTTATTGGGTCATATTAAAAATGTGTTTAAGAAAGACTAGAAGAGCAAATTCCAACAATTCAGAAAAGGGTGGGTTTTCACTTATGCACTAATTGTATCTGGGTTGCATGTTAAAATATCCTGCGAGGACAACATGTGGCACAGTGGATAGCACTGGGACTGCTGCGCTGGGGACCCGGATTAGGTGGATTGGCCATGCTAGAATGCCCCTTAATTGGGAAAAAAAATAATTGGGTACTTTAAATTATATCCTGCCGCCCCAGCCAGTGATTATCTGTCCATAAATGGTGAGAAAGTCACAGATTAGAAGTGAAACACATGCCACCTTTGTGCGCTAGAGCTCCAGACATGAGCAATTTATCGTTAAAACGCTTAAAACAAAATGAAAAGGTGGGAACCAGCTGATAACAGGGAAAGTTGGGCAAGAGTACCCAAGGAAACATGGTATTATATGCGAGGCAAAAGTCTGCTATGGGTAAGTTTGGGTTTGTCACGTGTACCGAGGTACAGTGAAAAGTATTGTTCTGCGTACAGTCCAGACAGATCATTCCATACAAGAAAAAACATAGGACATTCGATAGATACACAATGTAAATACATAGCTATCAGGTGAAGCATACAGGGTGTAGTACTACTCAGTAGAGCAGTTGCATGGAGAGAGATCAGATCAGTCCATAAAAGGGTCATCCAGGAGTCTGGTAACAGCAGGGAAGAAGTAGTTTTTGAATCTGTTAGTCGGTGTTCTCGGACTTTTGTATCTCCTGCCCGATGGAAGACGCAAGAGGGGAAATAAGGTACATCTCAAGTTTCAAAAGGGGAGTAAAGACAGTTTCCAGTTCCATTCTTCTAGTCACTCTTCCCATACAGATCACTTGGCCCTGCTCCCATTAATGCTACCAAATTCCAGCAACCTCTCATAGTACCTGACTTTAGGCCCCAGTGTTCCAAAGCTCACACCTCAGATTTTCACACTTCAGATTTGTTGCAATTCAAGATCATTCTCCAGATGATTTCCCCAGGTTCAACCTCAAGACCCTGTTCCGAGACAACCCGATACTAGTTTGCCTCAAAATTCTTCTAGCTACCACGTATTAACACATCCTCAAACAGAAATTAAGGGTCCGTAAGGCATTAAGCAGTCTGCCAATATTCATAGAAAGTACACCGTACTTGCACGTTGTCACTTTCACTACAAGCAGAAAATCTGTCCTCCACTCCCATCACTGCCACTGCTAAACATCTAAGTTTTTATTTCCTTCTCTTGGCCACCATCATTTCACCCAGGCTATACATGTACAGTAGTAAATGCAACAGCAGGCGTGCTGATGTTTGCATGCTTTCACAGTCTCAACACACCATGAGATAGCATATTAGCAGCATCAGAGACAGACAGTAGCCCGGAATACAATAGTCACAGCAAGGCTAGAGCTAGACAGTTTCAAGACAAGGGGACATCATGCTCTATGGTGTCCGGTATCCAGGGTTTTGATTTATAGGCAATGGGGATGGTCAGGTTTATCAAGGAGGGAGGTGGATTGTAGCTCTTCTCAAGTGTTTAATCTTCAGTGGCATTCGCAGCGTAGAACATAGAACGATACAGCGCAGTACAGGCCCTTCGGCCCACGATGTTGCACCGACATGGGAAGTCAAAAACTAAAGGCCATCTAACCTACACTATGCCATTATCATCCATATGCTTATCCAATAAACTTTTAAATGCCCTCAATGTTGGCGAGTTCACTACTGTTGCAGGTAGGGTATTCCACGGCCTCACCACTCTTTGCGTATAAAACCTACCTCTGACGTCTGTCCTATATCTAGTACCCCTCAATTTAAGGCTACGTCCCCTCGTGCTAGCCACCTCCATCCGCGGGAGAAGGCTCTCACTGTCCACCCTATCTAACCCTCTGATCATTTTGTATGCCTCTATTAAGTCACCTCTTAACCTTCTTCTCTCTAACGAAAACAACCTCAAGTCCATCAGCCTTTCCTCATAAGATTTTCCCTCCATACCAGGCAACATCCTGGTAAATCTCCTCTGCACCCGTTCCAAAGCTTCCACGTCCTTCCTATAATGAGGCGACCAGAACTGTACGCAATACTCCAAATGCGGCCGTACCAGAGTTTTATACAGCTGCAACATGACCTCATGGCTCCGGAACTCAATCCCTCTACCAATAAAGGCCAACATACCATCGGCCTTCTTCACAACCCTATCAACCTGGGTGGCAACTTTCAGGGATCTATGTACATGGACACCGAGATCCCTCTGCTCATCCACACTGCTAAGAATTTTACCATTAGCCAAATATTCCGCATTCCTGTTATTCTTTCCAAAGTGAATCACCTCACACTTCTCTACATTAAACTCCATTTGCCACCTCTCAGCCCAGCTCTGCAGCTTATCTATGTCCCTCTGTAACATGCAACATCCTTCCACACTGTCTACAACTCCACCGACTTTAGTGTCATCTGCAAATTTACTCACCCAACCTTCTGTGCCCTCCTCTAGGTCATTTATAAAAATGACAAACAGCAACGGCCCCAGAACAGATCCTTGTGGTACGCCACTCGTAACTGAACTCCATTCTGAACATTTGCCATCAACCACCACCCTATGTCTTCTTTCAACTAGCCAATTTCTGATCCACATCTCTAAATCACCCTCAATCCCCAGCCTCCGTATTTTCTGCAATAGACGACCGTGGGGAACCTTATCAAACGCTTTACTGAAATCCATATACACCACATCAACTGCTCTACCTGTTCAGTCACCTTCTCAAAGAACTCGATAAGGTTTGTGAGGCATGACCTACCCTTCACAAAACCATGCTGACTATCCCTAATCATATTATTCCTATCTAGATGATTATAAATCGTATCTCTTATAATCCTCTCCAAGACTTTACCCACAACAGACGTGAGGCTCACCGGCCTATAGTTACCAGGGTTATCTCTACTCCCCTTCTTGAACAAAGGGACCACATTTGCTATCCTCCAGTCCTCTGGCACTATTCCTGTAGCCAATGATGACATAAAAATCAAAGCCAAAGGCTCAGCAATCTCTTCCCTGGCTTCCCAGAGAATCCTAGGATAAATCTCATCAGGCCCCAGGGACTTATCTATTTTCACCTTGTCCAGAATTGCCAACACTTCTTCCCTACGCACCTCAATGCCATCTATTCTAATAGCCTGGGTCTCACCATTCTCCTCCACAACATTATCTTTTTCCTGAGTGAATACTGACGAAAAGTATTCATTTAGTATCTCGCTTATCTCCTCAGCCTCCACACATAACTTCCCACCACTGTCCTTGACTGGCCCTACTCTTACCTGAGTCATTCTTTTATTCCTGACATACCTATAGAAAGCTTTTGGGTTTTCCTTGATCCTACCTGCCAAAGACTTCTCATGTCCCCTCCTTGCTCGTCTTAGCTCTCTCTTTAGATCCTTCCTCGCTTCCTTGTAACTATCAAGCGCCCCAACTGAAACTTCACGCCTCATCTTCACATAGGCCTCCTTCTTCCTCTTAACAAGAGATTCCACTTCTTTGGTAAACCACAGTTCCCTCGCGCGACCCCTTCCTCCCTGCCTGACTGGTACGTACTTATCAAGAACATGCAATAGCTGTTCCTTGAACAAGCTCCACATATCCAGTGTGCCCAACCCTTGCAGCCTACTTCTCCAACCTACACATCTAAGTCATGTCTAATGGCATCATAATTGCCCTTCCCCCAGCTATAACTCTTGCCCTGCGGGGTATACTTATCCCTTTCCATCACTAATGTAAAGGTCACCGAATTGTGGTCACTGTTTCCAAAGTGCTCACCTACCTCCAGATCTAACACCAATTCACATACTTAACCAATGTGAGTGATAGACTTTGAATGCATGAGATTCACAGGTCTCAGTTTCATCATTTTATAATTTTCATCTCCTTCCACAGTGTAGAGGTTACTCGTTGATTTTCATCTGTAGAGTATAACCTTCCCTGGAGAGCAAACATTGTATTTTAAGCGGTATGGGACAATTGGGCGCGGCCGTTTGGACGCAGCCGTTTGGGCGCCATGGGACAATTGGGCGCAGCCAATTTGGCGCGGCCGTTTGGGCGCAGAAGACAGACATTTTTTTAGTTTTTGCGGCTAGTAAATTGTTGCAAGTAAATTGTTGCAAGATTCAGTATCATTCGAAGGAAGGACTTAAAAGCAAGCTTAAAACTGTAAATTTAAAGATGAGCTTTAAAAAGTTTTTAAACTAACTTTATTGTAAATTAAAAACCTTAAATTAGTTCATTTAGTTTAGTTAATTTGGTAATTATGAGCAAGGCTCCTCAAGTACTCGATAGCATCCATGTTTTCAAATTTAAGAACAGTTTCATGTATTCTTTTATCTGCATCTCTATACTTTTTTACTTTTTGTGGCGGTTCATGGCCGGCTAGTAACCTTTCATAATATGCACCTCTACCTTTCTGCACTTTACGCAGGCCATCAATTAGTTTCCATATGGTGGGATGATGCATGCCAAGTTCGTATTTCAAAGACGTAAAGGAATCCGTTATGAGCAAATTTTTCTTTACCACGTTTCGTTGATACTTCCTCAGCCATCATATGGGTATGCGAATTGGTTTAGTTAAAAAATATATAAAAAGATGGTGATAGAACGAAACACTTGTGACAGCGGACCCGCACCAGCAGCCAACTCAACTGAGGCTAATTTACAAATAAAAAAATGTTATTATGGCCAAAACGTCCGGCGCCAAAACGGCTGCGCCAAAACGTACCTAACCCTATTTTAAGGTCCTGTATTCGGGCAAGTAAAATACTGCAGGTGCTGGAAAAGATTTATGTTGCATTATAGGTGGCTCACAAACTTTTTCTAATTTGGTGCAGAGTGGGATCCTCCGAAGCAAAAGGTTTCAGAACCTCTGTTATAAAGCCTTGAACTATGAGCAAATTCTGTGAAAAATGAATGAGGATGCAGATCTTTCATTTCACAGCATCTTATGCCTGTATCCTCATTCCTCAATTGTTACATCTCCAACAGCTTAAGGGGCACTCCCTTATCTTTCTCCGTGCATCCAATGCTCCAATTTGCCTCTGAAGCAGGTGATCCCTTTCTCACTATTAATCATATTTGCCGTCACCCACGTCCCTTCTGTTGGCTTTCTCCTGACTGCTGATCTCTCTTCACTCTTACCCAACTAAGCCCTTTTCCCTCACTGTTCTATGGTATATATTGTTACTGTATAATATTGTACATAGAGTGGGAGAATTCTTTTGGAAGCCGAACCAGGAGTGGGCCATGGTTAAACATTTGAAACAGCACATGATGTGTGTGGTAGAATAGGAAGGGTATAGTAACCCACAAATCTGGTCAAGATTGCTGGCGTTAGAAAAGGGAGCAGGACAAGGGAAAAACAAATTGGACCGAATCTTTGGATTATTCTTGGTACTGCACGCAAGTATAGAAATAGAAGGATAAAGCAAAGTAATGCATAGCTGGAAGGATGGTGCAGAAGGGAGGGCTTTACATTCTTGAGACATTGGGACTGGCTCTGGGCGAGATGGGACCTGTACAGGCTGGACAAGTTGCACTTAAATAGAGCCAGGACTGAGTTCCTTGTGGGGCATTTTGCTAGCGCTATTGGGGAGGTTGTAAACTAACTTGCCAGGATTTGGGAACCAGAAGATATCAGAGAGGAACACCAAAGTGCACAATATGCTGGAGGTAACACTAGAGTAGGGAATAAATAGCAAGTTAATGGATGGGGTCAGAATAAGGCGAAGCAATAAAGTCTAAATCAGGCTTACAGTGCATGTATGTGAATATACGGAATGTGATTAATAACAAGATCGGCAAGTTATTGGTGCAAATCGACATGTGGAAATACGATGTAGTAGCTACAACAGAGATCTGGCTCAAAGAAGGGCAGGACTAGGTGTTAAATATTCTTGGATACAAGGTATTCAGGAAAGATAAAAAAGGAAGGGGGCAGGATGGCGATATTGGTTAAGGAGAGAGAACATTGCAGGGATTGGTTAAGGAAAACATTGCATTGCTGGAGAAAGAGGATGATCCAGAGGGGTCAATGGAAGAATCTATTTGGCTCGAGCTGAGGAACAGAAAAGGTGCAATTACATTGCTCCATGCAATTCATAGGCTATAAACTAGTGGAAAGGAGGTAGAAGAACAAATTTGCAACAAATTGATGAAAAAATTAAAGAGTGGCTGTAATGGGGGACTTTAATTCCCAAATATAGTCTGGGAAAGCATATGGTGGAGAGAGGCAATAGCATGTTTTCAACAGCAGTACATTCTCAGTTCAATGAGATAGGAGGCACTGCCAGACCTGGCTCTTGGGAATAAAGTGGGCCATGTGGATCAAGTGTCAGTAGGAGGACATGAAGGAGACAGTGATTATTATATCATAACGGTTTAGGTTGACTATGGAAAAGGACAAGGAACAATCCAAAGTTAAAAAAATAACAGGGGAAAGCCAACTTTAATGAGGTAAGATTTAATGAGGTAAGAACGGATCGAAGGCAAATCAATTGGAGTCAAAAGTTGGCAGGAAAAATGGCAGCTGAACAATGGGCTACCTTAAAGAGGAGATGGTTTAGGCACAGTCAAGGCATATTCCCCTGAAAGTTAAAGGTATTTCAAACAAATCCATGGATGAAAGAAAAGATAGAAATTAAGATAAGGGAGAAAAATTATGCTCATGACACATGCCAGAAAATACAATTCAGAGCCAAACTGAATATTGAAGGTTCAGAAGGGAAGTGCAAAAGCAGAGAAGCAAAGTTTAAGTATGAAAATAGACTGGTAACTAACATAAAAGGGAATCCCAATTCTTCAATAGGCACCTACCTAGCAAAAGGGTGGTGGTAAAAGGAGGAAACGGCCATTTAGGGATAAGGGAATTTATGCAAGGAGGTAGAGAGCATGGCTGAGGTATTAAATTAATATTTTGCATCCATCTTTATCAAGGATAAAAATGTTACTCAGGCCATAGTGAAAGAGGAGGTAATTAAGTCATGAGAAAGGGTTAAAATTGATACGGTGGTGGTAATGGATAGGCTGTCAGTGGTCAAAATGGACAAAGTACCAGGACCAGAAGAGATGTATCCAAGGTTATGGAGGGAAGGGAGTGTCGTAATTGCAGACACTGGCCATAATGTTTCAATCTTCTGTAGGCTCAGGGATGGTTCCAGAGAACTGGAAAATTGCAAATATTGCACCTTTTTGAACAAGGGTGTAAAGACAAGGTTTAACAACTACAGGCCAATCAGTTTAACTTTAGTGATTGGGAACTTCTTGAAACACTAATTCAGGACATGGACAAATATGGGTTAATTAAGAAGTCAGCATGGATTTCTCGTGAAAATTATGTTTACCTAACTTGCTAGAGGTTTTTGAAAAAGCAATAGCCAGGATTAATGAGGGCAATGAAGTGGTATATACATGGACTTCCAAAGGCACTTGAACTTTTGGTCACGAAAGACTTGAGCAAAGTTATAGCTCATGGAATAAAAGGGAATGTAACAACACAAATACAAAATTGGCTGAATGACAGGAAACAGCAAGCAGTAGGTAATAATGTTTTTCAGGCTAGAGAAAGATTTGTAGTGGAGTCTCCAGGGGTCTGTGCTGGGGACCTTGCGCTTCCTGATATATACAATGACCTAGAACTTGGTGGGCAGGGCACAATTTGGATTGGATTTGTTTATTGTCACATGTACCAAGGTGCAGTGAAAAGTACATTTCAAAAGTTGCAGATTGATACAAAGCTTGTAATCATTGTGAGCTGAAGGTAGTGCAGAATTTCAAAAGGACAGACAAGCTGGTGGAATGGGTGGACACGTGGCTGATGAAACGTGGAGTGATTCACTTTGATGTGAAGAAATGGAGCAACAATACAAAATAAAGGGTACAACTCTGAAGGGTTGCAGGAGTAGAGGAACGTGGGTGAATCACCATTGAAGGTGGCAGGGCAGATGGAGAAGATTGGTTAAAAAAAAAAGGAGCTTCTTAATAAGTGCATAAGAGTACAAGAGCAAGGAACTTATGTTGAATATGTATAAGACTACTCAGCCTCAGCATAAAGCCTCATGTCCAGTTCTGGGCAGCACACTTTAGGAAATGATGCAAAGGCACTGGAGTGCAAAAAGGATGGAGGAAAATGGTTCCAGGAATGAGAAACTTCAGTTACGAACTTAAATTGGAGAAGTTAAGACTGTTTCCTTAGAGAAAAGATGGCTGAGAGGAGATTTGATATAGGTATCCAAAATCATGAGGGATTGGACAGAGTAGATAGAGAGAAACTATCTCTAAAATTATTGTGAAAAGATTGCGAAGGAGAGGGCGCAGATTAAGATAATTTGCAAAAGCGACATGAGAAACCCTTTTTCGTACAGCAAATGGTTAAGATCTGGAATGCACTGCCCATGTGTGCGGTGAAACAGGTTCAATCAAGGCGTTAAGAAAATTAGATTATTTGAAAAGGTACAATGTGCCGGGTTATGGAGAGAAGGTAGGAGGATGGCACTTACTCACTGCAGACACCATGGGCCAAATGGCCTCCTTCTGCACTGTAAGAATGATGTGATTCTTGTCTGGTCAGAAGCCAGGTCATCTTCCTCAGAGCAGATATCCTGCTTCGGGGTGTTGCAAGCAAATCAGAGCCTATCTGATTGCAGATGATACTAAGATTGGTGGAGTTGCAGATAGCGAGGAGGACTGTCAGAGAATACAGTAAATTATAGATAGACTGGAGAGTTGGGCAGAGAAATGGCAGATGGAGTTCAATCCAGGCAAATGCGAAGTGATGCATTTTGGAAGATCTAATTCAAGAGCGGACTATATGGTCAATGGTAGAGTCCTGGGGAAAATTGATGTACAGAAAGATCTGGGAGTTCAGGTCCATTGTACCCTGAAGGTGGCAACGCAGGTCCATAGAGTGGTCAAGAAGGCATACCGCATGCTTGCCTTCATCGGACAGGGTATTGAGTACAAAAGTCGGCAGGTCATGTTACAGATGTTAGGCCACATTTGGAATACTGCGTGCAGTTCTGGTCGCCACATTACCAGAAGGATGTGGATGCTTTCGAGGGGGTGCAGAGGAGGTTCACCAGGATGTTGCCTGGTATGGAGGGTGCTAGCTATGAAGAAAGGTTGAGTAGATTAGGATTTTTTTCGTTGGAAAGACAGAGGTTGAGGGGGGGACCTGATTGAGGTCTACAAAATTATGAGGGGTATGGACAGGGTGGATAGCATCAAGCTTTTTCCAAGAGTGGGGGTGTCAATTACAAGGGGTCACGATTTCAAGGTGAGAGGGGGAAAGTTTAAGGGAGATGTGTGTGGAAACCTTTTTACGCAGAGGGTGGTGGGTGCCTGGAACGCTTTGCCAGCGGAGGTGGTAGAGGCGGGCACGATAGCATCATTTAAGATTCATCTGGACAGATATATGAACGGGCGGGGACAGAGGGAAGTAGATCCTTGAAAATAGGCAGCAGGTTTAGATAAAGGATCTGGATCGGCGCAGGCTGGGAGGGCCGAAGGGCCTGCTCCTGTGCTGTAATTTTCTTTGTTCTATCAGCACCACCAGGAGCGGAAGGTGTCACTATCAGTACTGCAGTAGGCTCAGGCTGCAAGATCATCACTGGAGCCGAATGAAGGACTAGTCAGGAAGGCCGCCACATGGGGATATTACAAGGGTTTATCTGGCGGGTTGTCCATATGGAATGGTCCCCATCTGCCAATGGCTGACTGTCAGCAGCAGCTGAATGAGGCCTCTTGAAGAGTCTCAATTGGCTTTTGGGCAGGAAGACATCCTCAAGCCTTCGCACTGCAGACTTAATCAAGGCAAGTTAGGAAGGCAACATGATATCCAACCAGCACCTTGCGCCCAATTCTCTTTCCTTTTCCTCAGTAGAAGGACTACAAGGTAAATAGTTTCGTTTATTCAATAGGCTTTCAACTAGGTCTCACATAGCAGATTACTATGTGAAGTTAAAGCACATGGGATTGCGGGCAGTGTCTTGAGATGGATAGAAAGCTGGTTAGCAGACAGGAAGCAAAAGATTGGAACAAATGGGTCTTTTTCCGATTGGCAGGCAGTGACTAGTTAAGCACTGCAGGGATCTGTGCTGGGACTCCAATGGTTCACATTATATATGAACAATATGGACAAAGGAACTAAATGTATTATCTCCAAATTTGCAGATGATGAGAGGAGGATGCAGAGATGCTTCAGCAGGATTTGGACAGGCTGAGTGAGTGGACATATACATGGAGATGCAATATAATGTGGATAAATGGGAGTTATCTGCTTTGGTAGCAAAAATAGGAAGGCAGATTATTATTTAAATGGGTGCAAACTGAGAGAGTGGATACTCAGTGTGACCTTCGGGTCCTCGTGCAGTCGCTGAAAGTAAGTGCGCAGGTACAGCAGGCAGTAAAGAATGCAAATGGTATGTTGGCCTTCATAGTGAGAGGATTTGAGTATAGGGATGTTTTACTGCAATTGTGGAGGGCGTTAGTGAGGCCACACCTGGGGGTATTGTGTGAAGTTTTGATGTCCTTATTGGAGGAAGGATGTTCTTGCTATGGAGGGAGTGCAGCAAAGGTTTGCCAGGCTGATTCCTGGGATGGTAGGACTGTCATATGAGGGGAGACTAAGTCGGTTCAGATTATATTCATTGGAGTTTAGGTACATGAGAGAAGGCCTCCAGAAACTTTTTTCTAACAGAATTAGACAGGGTAAATTCAGAATGTCCAGAACTAGGGGTCATGGTTTGAGAATAAGTGATAAACCTTTTAGGTATGAGGGGAGGAGAAATGTCTTCACCCTGAGGGGGTGAACCTGTGGAATTCACCACCAAAGAAAGCAGTTGAGGCCAAAACATGGTGTAATTTAAAGAAGGAATTAGATATAGCTAAAGGAATCAAGGGATTCGGGGGGAGGGGGGGGGGGGGTAGATCATCGGATCAGATCAAGGTATTGAGCCTGATGACCAACCATGATCATAATGAATGGCAGAGCAGACTCGAAGGGCTGAATGGCCTCATCCTGCTTCTACTTCCTATGTATGTTCTATGTAATATGAACTGGGAGCTCTCAATACATCATGATGCATTTCCTGCCAGTAAAAATTAGTTTTAATACCTCAAATAAGCCTTTTTCTTAAAGGAAACATTATGTACTTAAAAGTCAGAAATGCCAACCAAACAAAGCTGGATAATTTCAAATAGTTTTCAGCAATACCACCCCCAAGCACAGTAAAATAATAAAATCACACTTTCTCTGCAACTTCATTTTTTTCACCCAGAAGTATTTTTCTCCAACTATAATGCATGGACAAGTTCTTTATTTGATTGATGTCCCAAAACTAAGAAAGGGTGGGGACCAGAGAACAAGTCTGCAGCCTGTTCAACTGGAGTTTCAAACTTACTGAACTTCCAAGTGCCAGGCAGTTCCAGAGGGGAAGCTGCTACTGAGCACAAATTAGGCTGCACACCTCACCATTCGTGCTGCGAAACTTGAAAGTCTGAATTTTTTTTTTTCTAAACTCGCTGAGTATCCACTCTCTGAATTCGCCCACCACCAACCAAATCATGTGTATGAAACTAAAATATTTTTAATCACTTCAATTTGGGGCTTTTGCATTCTAAAAGTAGAGGCTTCTGTTCATTTTCAACATTTTTGGTTTACCCTAAATGCAAAATATTTGCATATATATGTTAATGATGGCGATTCCACAGACGAAGGAAAGATATGAAGCCTCAGTCTTATTGCCAAGCTATAGATTAACTAATTTCAGATGATTGAAAATATATTTATACTCCATTCATTAGTGAATGGAGTATAAATGTAAAGAGGCTTTCATTTGCCATTATATGCATATTCAGATATATATTTGGATAAGTATAAGCAAAGTCTCACCACTTGCAGAAATAAATCAATGTTGTCGAACTATTTTCTAGTAAAGTTAGCAAGGCATTTTATTATTGCAGGAATATTGATTTACTAAACAAATAAGCAAAACAAATGATTGATCACAAATAGAGTGATAGTAAACTTTACCTACAAGCAAAAATGACCCGTTCCTGCCCCTGGATGACGTGAATCTGACAACTGGAACATTGCCCAGCTAGTATGTATAAACCATCATTAAAAATGAACATCTGCCATGTGGCGATAAGGGACACTGTGACCTGCTCTTTTTAAAGGAGATGAGAAAACTGGTACCACCATTCACCTGATTAGTTAAATAATGAGGCAAATATTAGAAAACTACTTGTTTACAATTTACTAAAATATATCTGATTTGTATTTATTTAGGTTAAAAAAAAACAAAATCTGTCCTTCTGGTAGATTTGATTTTCTTCCCTAGAATCTTATCAGGCAACTTTTCTTTAATCGATCAGGGGATATGGGCATTGCTGGTTGGGCCAGCATTTATTGCCCATTCCCAAGGGCATTTAAGAGTCAAAAACATTGCTGTGGATTTGGAATCACATGTAGACCAGGCCAGGTATGCCGGATTTCCTTCCCTAAAGGGCATTAGTGAACCAGATGGGTTTTTATGACAATGGGCAATGACTTCATGGTGATCATTAGACTTCATTCCAGATTTTTATTTGATTCGAATCCAGGTCCCCAGCTCATTACCCAGGAGATCTGGATTACTAGTCCAGCGACAATACCACTACGCCACTGCCTTCCCGTGTCCTTCAATATTAATTAGTAAAAGTGAGAGTCAGTGTCAAACTGAGCTATGCAGACCAAAAGTTCAATGCACTGTTGGCTCATCTCAGCTACAGAGACTAGAATGCACCTCAGCAACATGAGATACTGTTGGAGGATATCATTCAAGTAAATTCGCCTGATCTCTACCACAAGTGGTTAGGTTGATGTCCGGACTTCACAAAAACACCAGCCAGTTGAATGAAGTGGTAACTGTGCCCACTGAACCATATCCCGCCACTAGTCACTACCTTCAGTGGAGAACAAGAGAACTTTCACAGGCTCCTTGTGAACCTGAATGGTTCCTATGCAACTTGCATAATACAAGATTCCACTTTTCACATATGTCTAAACAAATGCAAAAAAAAGGGCACACCAACACTGAACAACTGCATCTGGTCGCTGCACACACATTTGTACCCTTGTGTTCA